>NW_017731898.1:1230465-1236636 GCF_001890085.2 Hipposideros armiger
TCTCTATCCCTGTGCTTTTCTCTGTTTTCCACATTGATCATGTTTTACATTTATTTTTAGATAAAGGCAACTAATGTTTTTCCTTCTCCCATAATAGGGCAGGCACAACTGCAGTAGAAGAAAGACGTGGAAGTGACCCCCCTACTAGATCTCTGACCTTCCTTCGGCAAGTCCTGAAGGTCCAGTGTCGTCACCTGAAAGTGGGTGATATTAGCTCCCAGGTCAGATAATTATGGGTCACCAGCAAGAAGAAAATGTACACATGCTGAAAACGGGAGCCCAGCTCCAGCCCTGTCGCCAGCCGGCCATGTAAGCTTTCAAGCCAGTGCTCCCTTTACTAACTCTCCTCCAGAGTGTGGGCCCTGATGCAAACCCCCTTCCTACCCCACCCTGGCACTCAGCATCTAGAAATCCGGGCCCTGATCCAAACCCCCTTCCTACCCCACCCTGGCACTCAGCATCTAGAAATCCAGAACCTCTGCTGAGAGAGGAGAGGATGCCATAGACAGGAATTCTGCAAGGACAAATCCTTGTCAGGGCAAACTCTCTCCCCGAAACTGCAAAGCTCCAAGGTCAGGAGGTGGGGGCAGTGGAAGGAAGATGCTTGGCTGGTAAGCTGGGTGAGGCGCAGAAAGCTAGCCTGTCTTCAAGTCCTGGCAAACACGTTGGCATTCTTCCCCAGAGAGCAGACAAAGGGCCTCTCCTTCACTGAGAGGGAAGAAACAGAGTGAGAAATCTGCATGGTACCTCTGTCCCCCGTGTGCTCCTTCACCCACTGGGTGGCCGCAGCGATGCTCTCTGTATTGGTCACGTCCAGGATCACTGTCTCCAGCCTGTCTGATGTCTGGCTCTTTAGCAGCTCGGCCCCCTTCTCCGTCAGACACGCAGCCAGCACCCTCAAGCCTCGCAGGTCCAGCTGCCTGGCCAGCAGGCTCCCGAAGCCCGAGTCACAGCCCGTGATGAAGACGTACTTGTCACGGAGGTGGCTCACCACCTGCCTCTCCCGGTACCAGCGCAGAAGGTAGTACGAGCCCACGAGGGCCGCCAGGTACAGCCACATGGCTTTGCAGGGGACAGGCAGGCAGGCAGAGGAGAAACAAGAATGTGGTCAGTGTTCAGACAGCAGAACCTAAAAACACACTGGGTGTGGGTTACACCAACCTTCAGGTTCTCTGGCATGGAGTCCTCAAGTTTTTCCTGTTCACCATCTCTTGTATTGTTGATTCTGGCCCCAACTTGTATGCTCTTTGGTACACTTACACGATTTCTTGTAGATGCCATTGCATTTCTTTACTCCTGAGGATAGTTTCCCCAACTGCCCTCTTCTGGTTTTCCCACTGCTGCCTGTTTCCCTCCACCCACTTATCCCCCCATCACTTTCTGCCTAAATTGGAGCCCCCTAAGTCTGTGATTTCACGGTTCAGAGCTGCCTTCTTACCTTTTTTCTGCTCAAGTTCTGGACCCTGGTCTTCCTGACCTACCGGAGGTTCTCGCAAAGTGGATACACTTTGAATCAAGACACACGTGGGTTCAAAACCCATCTTGTGCTCCAACTACTGTGTGACCTTGGCAGCTGGCTTAGCGTCTGAGGCTGGGTTTCCCCAAATAGCTCAGCACAGAATTCATTCCTGAGGAAAGTAAGTTGTGTCCATTTCTAGAATTAGAAGGAGAAGGTAAAAGAGCAAGAAGTCCCCTGCTGATACAGCAACTGTCAGGGGCAGAAAGGTGTTGTGGAGACAACAGGGGATGTCTGACCTCAGAGGCAAAGAAAATGGAGAGGAAGAGAATGGGCCAGACACACTCACTAGTGAAACTTCTCCCAGTGGCTGGGTGGATGGAACATAAAGACTTAGGCAAAGCGGGACTAACAGTTGTGACCCTCTCACTCCATGAAGAGGCCCTGTCCCCAGCCCTGCATGTCCAATTACATGGCCCTCTGCCCCTCCTGTGCTGAGGCGCTCCCCTGCTGGTTACACATGGAGAATGCAACAGAGATACAGACTCCAAAGGCAGAAAGGACCAACTTGAATAGGGACCGAGGACGGGTCCTTACTTTCACCATCAGGGAGGGCTGTAAACTTCCATAACTGGAAAGGTCTCAGCTCAGTTTGTATCAGGGTGATGATGGGGAGGTGGATGGAGCTGCTCTCTCAGGAGACTAAAGAAAGGACTAGAGACTGGAGCCCAGAACAGCTGTCCTGAGGGCCATCAGTGGGAGGGGAAGGAAACCATTTCATAAATGGAACTGCAAGTGGAACACAGCTGGGAGTGGCACAGTGACAGGAGTCAGTTTCAAGCCTTGGGTGTCTTCCTCACCATCCACATTTATCACAGCTCTGACTGGTAAGCAGGAAAGAGAAGAGGCCCTGGGACAGGGAAGGACAGTTTTCTTCACAGAAATCATAGACTCAAATGCCCTGGACATATGCCAGCAGGTAGAAAGGACAGACGGGGCACAGATTCAGCCTCTGGGCGTAAGCCTTATCGGCAGAGACCTGACTATAGTCCTGAGAGTGTTTGCCCCTCAAGTTGGGAGGCGGCAGCAGCATGGTACAGGCTGGTCCTGCCCAAACCAGCCTGTCCCAGGTTCCTTGGGTGACTGCAAGCACCCTCCCACAAGAGCTTGCCAAGGTGGGGAGGAAAAAGGCAAGGAGGAAGGAAGGAGCCCTGGAAACTCTCAGGGGACCAAGGTGACATTGAAACGATAACAGGACACCAAACCCTGGTATTGGACAAGGTTCTGGTTTCTTTACTTGGAAGGAACTGGAGATTTTTTTTCTTTAGTGACCACATTCCTTCTAAATTTGCAAGGGCAATGAAGCAGAGATCAACCAGCCCTCAATCCTGCTGCTTCACTCCTGTGAACTCTGAAAGTAATATGGCTGCTTGGGAAGGGGCCAGGAACTCCAGAGCCATTGGAGGTGGGAACAATCACAAGGCGTCCCAGAGAAAGTAATAAGAGAGAAAAGGAATCTGGGTGACACTCACCTGGGAGCTACAGGGGCTAGAATGAGATATCCTTCAGGAATGTCCGAGGGTGGATCTCACCACAAACCTCTGCAGGGAGATCCTTCACAAGAAGTGCTAGGCAGAGGCAGCTTGCCCAGGCTCCAGGGCACCGCCCTGAGTACGTGGGCGTTGGAAAACAGACACACGCCCCCTGGCGGCCCCCACGGAGTGTCAGCAAGGACTTCTATCAAGAATCAGGGTGTCCCACACACATTACCCCCTTCTATACCTTCTATGGGTCTTGTAAAAAGGGAGGCTCAGAAAACAAAAAGCAGTACTGAGAAAGGCAGGAGTGAGGGTTACTTGTTCAAGCTTGTTTCCAATGCTACAGGTACACAGCCCTACTACCTGGCGTGTGGATCCAAAAAAGCTAAGACACGCTCCTGCCTGCAGATGTGAAGGTCTAGAGTTTGGAGGGGATGCAAGTTGTGGGTGGGGAGTCATTAAGCTAGTGCTCCTCAAAAAGGCCAACACAGCAAAGGGAAAGAGTGAGGGCAGCATCTTCGTGACACTCTGTGGACTCTCATGGCCTGGGTCCCAGCAGGGACAGGTCCATCTATCCAAGGATGGAGCCTGGATGGAGGAGGGATGGGGCTTTGCTGAGGGTCTAGCATGAGGACTTGAGCTGGTTTGCAATGAACTTCTTTTGCACCACCATTATTATCCCACCTTGTCAAATAGGCACCCTAGAGTCAGAATCTACTTTTTGGTCCCTGGCACCCTTTTTGGTCCCTTGGTGCAGCATTGTCCCCCATGTAGAGCCCAGCGTGCAGGGACAAATGTTTGTAACCTCACAGTTTTCTGACACTCTGGAGAGAACTCCTGAGGCGAGTCTAAGCCTTCTGAACTCATACACTTGAAGCTATAAAGTGAATCAGTGATTCTTCATTTTATTTCACTTTGTTTGATATGTCTGGCTCTGTGTGTGTGTGTGTGTGTGAATAATATGAAAATCTGAAGACTTCAGATTAAACTTGAAGCTCTTGCTTGGCATTTGAGCAGGAGACATGCATTGACATTAAGAAGGCTGACACCAGAGCTCTGAAGAACTCAGAGATCCTTGAGGATCCTCCCAGTCATTTTGTATCTTCAGAAGTCTTGTGTCTCACTCTCAGCCCTCATTACAGGTTTGAGAATGAATGGCACCGCAACATCTCACCTTATTGTCTCTTGTCACAAAGAACAATGATATTGTTCTACAACATAAGGTTCCCCTAAAGGCTCCACGTCCTCGATTTTAAAATCAAGGAGGAAAACTAAAATACCTGGCAAGTTGTACTCATCCCAGGAATCTGTATCACTTTGTACAAAGGCTCTCTCTGTTGAGCCCACCACACTCAGAACATCATCAAAACAGTGGAGACAGAGAGAGCTGGGGACTCAGGAAGCACTGGATAATTAAGAGAATTCCTACCCAACACATAGTAGGTGCTCAATAAAGGTTAGCTGAAAATGAAACCGGGGTCCAGAAAGGACTTTCCTCCACTGGAGGGGTGTGATGTGGGGATCTCGGCTTGGGAAAATGGGAGATGGCAGATGATTGAGGTGGTGACTCTAAAGAAGGGGACTGATAGAGGTTACTGGTGGGGAAAGAGGCTTGATGTCCCCGAGGGAAAGGTCTGGTCCCTGCCCATGTCTTCGTGACCTCTACTTATGTTTTTCCTTGTGTCTCGTCCTGTGACCCCCAGTTACTTGATAAATCTTGGAAAGAAAACGCCCCTCATGCCTGGAAGAAAGTAGGGGCAATGATGATGCAACTTGTCTCTCAAATCCTTCCCAGGCCACTCCGTTCATTCCTTGACCTCCAAGAAGGCACCTGACTCTTCTTCCTTTGGACCCACATCCTTGCCTTCCTGAGACTGGGTAAACTCACTGGGCACATATAAACTTTTAACTTCTATTTTAAGGCAAAGATAATCAAGGTAAATTCATGGTGTCAAGATAAAGCAAAATCTGGTTCTATGCCCTCCAAACTTGAAAAGAAATGAGTTCCACATCATCAGCTCTTTTGAATTCTCTACCTCTAAGTTGAGTCTATGTATTAGAGGCCGTGAGAAACAAAGGATCTTCCCCAGGATGGATGTACCTCCACTGTCCTGAAGTGTCCTGATGGAGAAGGCAGCAGGGTTCTCTTATGGAGGAAGCTGCTGAGATGGGACCCCAACTACCTGGAAGTGAAATGACTTCAGGGCCCCAGGGCTAATAATGCAACCACTGAGAGAATCATTTTGTGGACATCAGATACCTGTAACACAAATGCAAAGAAAAAACAAAAAATTAATTCTCACTAGTGCAATATAGAAAAAAGACTACCCACCCCCTTTTCTTAGAGCATGTACTTTAGAAAACGTGCCATTGTAGATGCTTTCTCTGCTGTTTGAGATGTAAGTCAATACCAGGGTCCCATTGGGAAGCCTCCACCACACTGCAAGCAGGCCCTGCTTTTCCTCAGTGACCAGGCGAATGGTGGGAGTCAAGGGCTGAGGGAGCACCACCTCCCCTCATGTCAGCCCCTAAGGACTTTTTCCCGCAGCCCCCAGGGCCAGGCACTTGGAGGTGATTAAATGAGCCTGAAGAACCTAAAGGACATGGTGACAGTGGGAGAAAGGGACTCTGAAGCCAGTGACACCGTGACTAATTGGGTGAGCCATGGCAAGGGAGCCAGGAGTTGAAGTAATGGCAGAGTCTACAATCATCAAGACCCTTAGACAGAGTCCCAGCCTCATCATTGCCACCTCCAGACAGCTGTGTTCCTTTCTGTCTGCCACCACCTACTCCAGACCCAGAACATGCACTGAAGCGTAAAAACGGGCTGGTGAGGAAGGTCAGACTGGCTGAGCAGGTAGAGCACAATGATGACATGGCAGCTGCAGGAGTCTGGAACTGAGCAAGGAGCTGAATGACCCATGGAAGAGAGGAGTCCTCTCCCAGTTGCTTATAAAAGATGTTGCAGGAGCCCACTGGTTCTCTTGGAGGGGATATCAGGTATTGAGCAAAACACCGAAGGTACTGAGAAAAAAAAAACCAACAGCCAATGACTGAGAGGGCAGAGAGAAAATTGAGACCAAGCTAAGAACTACTTTCTCCACAGCTTTTCATGTAGATTATTATTCAGCTTCTAAAACTTTTGTAAAGGAAATTATATACTCAAAAAGTTTTTTT
>NW_017731898.1:1237246-1238473 GCF_001890085.2 Hipposideros armiger
GAACCGGGGCCCTCTGGCATCCCAAGCCAGCTCTTAACCAACGTACCACTCGGCCGGCCCCAAACTCTTCTAATTAAGGAAGACAACATATCCTTGACCCACCATGACTATGTGTAACATTCACTGTAAGTTTTTAAGAATTTCTTGATATCTTTTATTTTACCTTGGATTTTTCTTATTTTCCGTGGATTGCTTAAGGAATCTTTATTCTTCCTATTAGTCAGGTATACAATATTACCTTCCTTTTTAGCCTTCTCTCTTTTTCCATCTGGTCACCAACCATGTCCATTTTGGTGGCCTTGCACTTAGAGAAAGGACACATGATTACTCTACTCATTGTCTGCCACTCTGGGTCCTTTGTTAATGTCTCACAAACTATTTCCTCATCTTAATTACAGCAGCAAATCCCTCCTCAGTTGATGAGATTACGTTTGTCTTCCTGTAATCCCTACTGTGTTGTTTTCTGTTTTTGCTATAATAAAGAAACACAAATTGAGTGGCTTCAAACAACACCTTTATTATCTTACAGTTTTATTGGTCAGAATCTGACACAGGCTTTAGCCTCCTCACAAGGCTAAAACCAAGGTGTTGCAGAGTTGCATCCTTTTCTGATGACTCCAGGGAACAATTAATTTCCTTGTCTTTTCCAGGTTCTAGAGGTCACCCTCACTCTTTGGCTACACCCCCTTCTTCTATCTTTAAGGCAGCAAGGGCAGGTTGACTCCCTCTCATATTACATCGTCCTGACCTGTTCTCCTGCCTCTCTCTTTCACTTTTAAGGGCCCTTGTGATTACATTGGGCCTTCAGGGCTAATCCAGTCAATCCCCCTATCATAAAATCAAATGATTAATAATCTTAATTCTATCCGTAATTTTAACTCTCCTTTGCCATATAAGGTAAAACAAATTCAGAGGATCCAGGAATTAGGACATGAACATCTTTGAAGGACTCTTATCCTGCATACCACATCTACCTATTTGAATGGTATCTCATTGCCTGCCTTGAAACACTTCCTCTTCTTCAGTTCTCTAAAGAATTATGGTGGAAGGGGGAGTGGGTTGGGTGGGAGGGGGGTTGTCACCTGTTAACTCAATTGGTTAGAGCGTGGTGCTGATAACACCAAGGTTACGGGTTCAATCCCCGCATGGGCCACTGTGAGCTGTGCCCTCTTTAAAAAAGTCAACAATATCATTGTAGCATGAAAGCAATGTGTAACCAATAACCAT
>NW_017731898.1:1239112-1240072 GCF_001890085.2 Hipposideros armiger
GGGCCCTCTGGCGTCCCAAGCCAGCTCTTAACCATCGCGCCACTCGGCCGGCCCAAGTTGCTGTTGTTTTGTTCTTCAGTCTAGTTGTGGAGGACATTGTTTCACTGGCCCAAGTTGGCACCATCATTGCGCTCTTCCTGGGGGAAGCAGATCAGTCGTGGGCTTCTGAACCCCGCTCACTGCAGCTGCTGGCCGCTCACGCTGGCTGCTGGCTACACACGGTAGCCCATGGCAACCTACTGCAGCAGGGACTGCAGCCTCCAGGCTGAGCTGTTGTTCAGCATCTTAGCTGTGGAGGGCAATGTCACTGGCCCTCATATGTGGGATCCAAACGAGGACCCTCTGGCGTCCCAAGCCAGTTCTTAACCATCGCGCCACTCAGTCAGCCCGCTCAATAAATATTGATGATTGGAAGCAGTGAATCTTGTTTACAAATATGAGAAAATAAAATACGAAAACCTGTTTGGGTGCTGGTTCTATTATAACTCTGGATTAAATTGAGGAATGTCAGCAATTTTAAAGAATTGATTCCAATATTACATACAGTAAAGTGATATAGAGGCCCCAGATGTTTCTCTGGACAACATAGATCTCTTACACAATTAGGACAATATAATAATTCATCATCACATGAAGTCCTTTATTTACTGTGTCTATCGATTTTCTATGGATCACCTAGAGGGCTATTCCTCCAGGATTAGGAATACACAAAACTCTCAGATGAAAGGCCTCCCTGTTGAGTTGGCACCTGAGGGTAATGGCTTCACACCTCCACCACTATCCAAAGGTTTCTTCAGTGAAGGGGCCGTCACTTCACTTATAGGAAGGGTCCATCCTGTGGGAGGGGGAGGCCGGACAAGTCACGGCACACTGAGAAGGAGGACAGAGACAGAGCAGGTGGGGGCTGAGATGGTCACTGCTGCTCACACCCACCCAAAGTGTGGATTCCTCACGGTGCCA
>NW_017736539.1:0-1347 GCF_001890085.2 Hipposideros armiger
CCCGTTCTTTACTCCATGGTCCTGAATGCTATTTTATTTATTGTCTAGCTTTCTTTCTTCCCTTCCCTTCTCCATTCTTTTCCTTTTTCTTTAATTCTTTCTTTCTTCCATCTAATCATTAACATCTATGAAGGCTAATTGGTTTACAATAGACTACTTATGTTCAGGCACTCTGATATGGCTTAACTACCTACTACTGTGAAACTTGTGTAAACTAATAGATGTAGGAAACACAATCCCTCAGTTTTAATTTTATTCTCTAAAAAAATTCATACTTAAAAACCAAATTTATAAAGGCATTCTAATTTACTGGAAACACATTTTGTGGTCACATATATATGTAAAAACATTAATGAGCATTTGCCATGTGATTGTTATCTGAATTTTACAAAACAAAGGAATTCATGTACCACTTAAATTCACGTGTCTAATAGTCAGGGCCACATATCTACTAAGTGATAGATTCAGGATTGGCCAGGACCACCCTGGCAGTCTGGCTCTAGAGCACAGGCATTTCCTTCTACTCTACTCATAGTTATTACCCAAACTTGGAGGCGGTCTGGGTAGTTGCACAGTTGAGTTATTTCTCTGGTAATGTTAGTATAGAGGGATTATGACTCAATTCCTAAGGTTATCTGTAGGTGTATTTCTAAAATCTAGGAAAGTTTAAGGAGCTAGAATAGCAATACGATGGGTGGGGTGGGATGATAATGTACCCTACACAAAGTGGAATTTAAGAAATCTGAAAAGCACGGGCAAAACGATGCTGGGAAGTAGATAGCATGTACTCCAGAGGTCATAAGTCAAGAGCAGTTATGGGAACAGAAATTTTCAAGCATGGATAATACTGCTAGCTACTCACAGGTAACCCTTACAGAGACGCAGGCGTGTACTCTATGTGCTGGTGAGAAGAAAAAATGGTGGAACGGTCAAGACCCCTGCTCCAGGTCCTACTGGTCTCCATTAAAGGCAGCAGGTCAGTTAGGGTCCTGTGAAAGGGAGACACCGAGATACAATTAGACAGGCAAGAAGTATATTGCGGGAAACACCTGTGAAGGATGAACGGCTAGAGGGCAGCATTAGCCAGGAAGCACCTTCAGCCTGCGATGCAGTCTGACTGTTGGGAAAGGAGATAGAAAATGATCAATGACTAGGTAGAAATAGCTGTAGGCTGTTCAGAGGAGCTGTGAGCAAATCTCAGCCTGGCCAATGGGAATCCCCAGCAAAGTTTGACATGAACAGGTCTAATACTCCTGCCATGCTCAGTCATGAGGTGGGAGCAATGATTTCTCTGTAAATGCCACAGCAAATCCAAAGACGTGACAGCCAGGGTTGTTGGCCAACTGA
>NW_017736540.1:0-2529 GCF_001890085.2 Hipposideros armiger
TGAAAACTTTATGCTAAGTGAAACAAGCCCAACATAAAAGGTAAATACTCTATGATTCTACACATATAAGGTACTTGACATAGCCAAATTTATAGAGACGGAAAATAGACTAGTGTTTACCAGGGACTGTGGTGAGAGGGGGATGGATATGTATTGTTAATGGGTACAGAGTTTCAAGTTTGGGAGGATGAAAAGTTCTGGAGATGGAATGTGGTAATATTTGCATAATGTAAATGTATTTAATGCTACTGACTTGTACATGTTAAAATGACAAAAATGGAAAATTGTATGTTAAGTATACTGTAAGTCCCCCACCTACAAATGAGTTCTGTTCGAGGAGACCGTTCCTAAGCCAGATTCTTTTGTAAGTCCAACAAAGTGAGTCTTTGTGCTTCCTAGCAGTCCCCTCCACATCACCACTGCTTTTCCTCTTGCTTCCGGGCATCCTGGTCTCTGATTGAGCACTGTACTACTGCAAACTATCACACTGTACAGTAAGCACACAGCAGCACAACTGTGACAATGTCCAGCAGACACGTGAGCTACTTCCGCGATTTGTTCGCAACTCGAATGTTCGTAAGTCAGGGACTTACTGTACTTTAATAAAACAAAAAGAGAAAAACAAAGTCTGTTGGGGAATGAAAGAAGTAGGATTGGCAGAAGAGGTGCTGAATTTCCATGTAGTCATGACAAAGGCCTCAGCCAATTCCATAAGGAGCTCTGGACCTAGGACTTCCCTTTGGAATTGACCTTGAGGACAAGGGCAGAAATCTTCATACCAGTCACATCTACAGACTTTGGGGTAAGGCTGATAGCAAGGAGGGTGGAATATATCTGGATGGAGCTACTTTACTCTTCGACAATTCCAACGGAGGGATGTAACAGCCACCAGCCCTCCCAGCAGTCGGGGGATGAGTGTCTCAGTCCTTAAGGGGAGATTTGGGTAAAAACCATACATCCATTCCAGTCCACACTCCTGGGCCCATCATTTAGCCCTCTGCCACAAGAGTGACCCTGCTCTTTCACTTCCTGTTGCCTCTCTCTTTCCCCACACTCTCAGAGCCATCCTAGATTCATGGCAGTGTAACTCCTGCATCACAAGTAAATGCTTCCATACCAATCAACCTTTTTATATTCGACCTGATGTCTCACCCATCTGGACCCAGTACCCTCAGAATTGAGATGTTTTCATATTCCCCAGCTCTTCTGGTTACATGTTGGCTAAATCCTCAACTCCTTTAGTTCTAAAATGTATTATTACTTNCTTTACTCCTTAAATAATTTAGAAAAAATATACAGATGTATAAACGAAAAACATAGATGATATATTTTTTAATAAATGAAATTCAATCAACATTCATTTTGCTCTCAGGATCATGGAATTATCAAATAGTTACTAGTACGTAAAGAGATAAAATGAAGACATTTGTTGTCCTCAAGGTGTTCAAATCTACCTTGAATGTAATGAAATAAGGATATAAATAGATACAATATGTGAAGAACAAGATAAATGCTTAAAAAGAGTAAATATTATTATGTAGACTTTAATGAGACTGGGTTTCCTATAGCTGAGACAATAAGAGAACATTTCATAGTAGTGGCAGCTTATGAGATGGAGTTTAAGGTATTGGAGAAGGAGCATTTCCAGCCATAAAATGAGTATTAGTAAAGCATGGAATCACAAAATGTGGGGCATAACCACAGATCAACAAGCAGTCTGCTTGACTGTGACCCAGCTGATGCTCAGAGCTATAGCAGCAGTGAAGACTGAAGAGGTAGTTGTTGGAGATTTTGTTGTGCACCATCATCTGCACACTCCAAAGCCTGTAGTTCCTGTGACTAAATCACATTGCCACTTCATGGTAGTGTATACCAAAGTTAGATAGACTAGGGGAAGTGATAAGGAAGAAGTGAGAGCAATAGATGTTTTTATAAAAATTGAATAATGGGAAGGAGAGGGAAAAAAAGCCACATGTTAACATTAGATCCTAAGAAACATTTACCAGTGTGAATAATTAAGATGAATTTTAAAATTTTAAGAGTTTTATTATTCAGCCTCACTAAAATGACAAATAAAAAATATACTTTTGATCATACAGTAAGACAGATCATTAAGTTTATTCATAATACATTATTTGGAGGATTAAAAGACATTTTAAAAATTAAATTAATTTCAATTTGATAAAGAAATAATCAGAAATCAATGCTGAATAAAAAAACAAAACAAGGGCCAGCCAAGTGGCTCAGCTTAAGAGCGCGGGCTCTGAGCAACGGGGCTGCCAGTTCGATTCCCACATGGACCAGTGACACTGCCCCCGAATTGAGCTGAGGCTGAGCTGCCAACAGGTGGCAGGATGCCTAGTTGCTGTAACAACAAGATTGCCTGTTCGATGGTAGGCTACGCCCACCTGCAACTAAGACTGAACTCAGCACCTTGAGCTGAGCTGCTGCCCGGATGGCTCAGTAGCTACAGTATGCACTCTTAACAACAAGACTGCTGGTTCGACTCCCATATGAGATGGTGGCTAC
>NW_017736541.1:0-1346 GCF_001890085.2 Hipposideros armiger
TTGCATGTGTCAGTCCAATTTTCCCAGCACCGTTTATTAAACAGACCATTTTTACTCCAATGTAAATTCTTGCTTCCATTGTCATAGATTAAATGACCATATATGAATGGGTTTATTTCTGGACTCTCTATTCTTTTCCATTGTTCTATGTGTCTGTTTTATGCCAGTACCATAATGTTTTGATTACTGTAGGCTTGTAGTATGATTTGATGTCGGGTAGCATGATAACTTCCACTTTGTTCTTATTTCTCAATATTGCCATGGCTATTTGGGGTCTTTCATGGTTTCATATAAATTTTCAGATTATATGTTCTATTTCTGAGAAAAATATCCTTGGTAGTTTGATATGAATTGCATTGAATTTACATATTGCCTTAGGTAGCATTGACATTTTAACTATAGTAATTATTTCTATCCATGAACATGGTATGTATTCCATATATTTGTATCTTCTTTGATTTCTTTCTTCAGTGTCTTATAATTTTCTGAGTACAGGGCTTTTACTTCTTTGGTTAAATTTATTACTAGATATTTTATTGTTTTTAAAGAAATTGTAAAAGAGATTGATTGCCTGGTGTCTCCTTCTGATAGTTTATTATTGGTGTATACAAATGCAACTGATTTCTGAATATTAATTTGTATCCTGCTACCTTACTAAATCTATTTATCAGTTCTACCAGTTTTTTGGTGGAGTTTTTGGGATTCTCTATATATAGTATCATGTCATCTGCATATAATGAAAATTTTACTTCCTCTGTTCCAATTTGGATGCCTTTTCTTTTCTTTTCTTTTCTTGTATTTTTGCTGTGGCTAGAACTTCCAGAACTATGTTGAACAGAAGTGGTGCAAGTGGGCAGCCTTGTCTTGTTCCTGATCTTAAGGGGAAAGCTTTTAGCCTTTCTTAATTGGGTACTATGTTTGCTGTGGGCTTATCATATATGGCCTTTATCATGTTGAGATATGATCCTACTATTCCCACTTTGCTCAGAGTTTTTATCATAAATGGCTGCTGGATTTTGTCAAATGCTTTTCCTGCATCTATTGATATGATCATATGATTTTTATTTTTCATTTTGTTAATATGATGTATTACATTAATTGATTTGCGGATATTGAACCAACCTTGCATACCAGGAATGAATCACACTTGATCGTGGTGTATGACGTTTTTAATGTGGTGCTGAATTCGCTTTGCTAGTATTTTGTTGAGGATTTTTGCACCTATGTTCTTTGGGGATATCAGCCTATAGTTTTCTTTTTTTGTAATATCTTTGTGTGACTTTGAGATCAGAGTAATAGTGGCCTCATAAAATGTGCTTGGGAGCCTTCCCTCCTTCTGTATTTTT
>NW_017736542.1:0-1346 GCF_001890085.2 Hipposideros armiger
TTTTTTCTTCTAATAAACTGTCCTTCTCTGCAACTTTACCTCTCTGGTCTGTGTCTCCATTCTTTGGTTCCACGAGACCACGATTCTGGTATACACACAATCATACATATCAAAAAATCCTGCTTCAGGGGAGGGCCAAGTGACTCAGTTGATTAAGAGCGCGAGCTCTGAGCAACAGCGTTGCTGGTTCAATTTCTACATTGGCCAGTGAGCTGCACCTGAGCTGAGCTGCCAACAGGTGGAAGGATGGCTCAGCTGGTGAGAGCACGTGCTCCTAACAACAAGGTTTCCGGTTCTACTCCTGCATCGGATGGTGGGCTATGCCCACCTGCAACTAACATTGAACATGGCATCTAGAGCTGAGCTATCCTGAGCTGCCAATGGGCTGCCGGATGGCTCAGTTGTTAGAGCATGCGCTCTTAGTAACAAGGTTTCCAGTTCAACTCCCACATGGGATGGTGGGCTATGCCCACCTGCAACTAAGATTAAACATGGCGCCTTGAGCTAAGCAGCTGCAAGCTGCCTATAGGCAGCTGGATGGTGCCAGGACTTGGAGCTGAGCTAGCTGCGACATCCACAACTAAGATTGAAGGACAACAACTTGGCTGTTTTCCTTCACCAGTTCCCCAACACTGTTCCCGTTCCCCAATTCCCCAATAAAATCTTAAAAAAAAAAAGACAGATGGAGAAGTTTTATTGTAGTTCACATATTAGATTAGATTATAGAATTATTGTTAATATGCTTAGGCATGATGATGGAATTGCAGCTAGTAGAAGAAAGTTATTATTACTACAAAATACTTGCTGGAATATTTAGGGGTAAAGTATCATAGTTGAAAAAAAAAGAAAAAGGGAGGGAGGGAGGGAGTAAAGAAAGGAAGAGAGAAAAACAGAGAGAGTAAAGAGAGAGAAAGAAATAATGTAAATATGACAAAATGTTAACTCCTGTTTAATCTGAATGGATGATTTCTGTATACAATTAGTTCACTGCATATTCTTTCAATTTTTCTTACATTTGAAAATGTTCATAACAGAACTTGAGGTTAGGAGAAACCTGAGCTGATGGAGAAATCGAAGACAGAAAAGTAGATCCTAAATCACTTGTTCTGGCAAATACTATAGATGGATTGCTCCTTGGGTATTGGGTTTTGCACGAGCTCATTCGTCTATTTATTTTTCCACTTATGTACTTATCAAGCATGCCTTAAGTGAAAACTGATGAAGGTTCAGTGGGTTTAGCAGTGTGGACATTGTTATGACCTTGACAAGAGCTCTCTTGGTAGAGGAATGGGCCAAAAGACAGATAGGGTGAGTTCAAGAGAGAATGGGAGGAAAGGAATAGGAAT
>NW_017736543.1:0-1337 GCF_001890085.2 Hipposideros armiger
AGTTTCTGACCAGGACCTCTCTGTGTTTGCAGGTGTCCAGTGTGAGGTGCAGCTGGTGGAGTCTGGGGGAGGCTTGGTGCAGCCTGGGGGGTCTCTGCGACTCTCCTGCGCAGCCTCTGGATTCACCTTCAGTAGCTACTACATGAGCTGGATCCGCCAGGCTCCAGGGAAGGGGCTGGAGTGGGTCGCATACATTAGTAATGGTGGTGGAAGTAGCACATACTATCCCGACTCGGTGAAGGGCCGATTCACAATCTCCAGAGACAACGCCAAGAACACGCTATATCTGCAAATGACCAGCCTGAGAGCCGAGGACACAGCCGTGTATTACTGTGCGAGGGACACAGTGAGGGGAAGTCAGTGTGAGCCCAGACACAAACCTCCCTGCAGGGGACTGGGTGCTGGGCTGCAGGGGGCGCTCGGGACACCAGGGGGCGCTCAGGACACACTGAGCACAGTGACCAGCCCAGGGACCAGGTGGGGACCTGGGTAGGAAAGAAACTTCCTCTTGGGAACAGAGATTTCCTCTGAAATTTCTCAGATGCCCCCAGGGAGAAGTCTTGAACCATCTTTGTTCTATAATGTCTCCTATTCTCAGCAGCCTCACACAGGGGGAAACACTGTTTACAATGACATTCTACAATGAATTTGGTTCTTTTCTTGACTCACTTGTGTGTGTCCTGTTTTTATTTCTCAACTGAGACCAACCTGAGGGCTCTCGTCTTCCCAGTGGTTGGGAAACACTTTCCACAGAGAGACCCCAGCACAGTCCAGGCCCCTGTGTGCTGAGCTCAGGCTCTCTGCCCCCCACATGCCCACGGGGTCCCCACATGGCCCTTCCTTCCCAAAGGCACACGTGGCCCCACGGGATTATGTTCAGCCCCCAGGACCTCCACCCCCATGGTCTCTGATCTCCCTACAGCATCACAACATTAACCTCTCAGTCCTCATTTACTCAAGTGTATATTTCAAACCTCCCCAACATCACCTTCTGTCCTCTACTGTCCTATTCTCACTAAATCCATCCTACACCCTGAGCTCCATGGGGCTGGAGCTCTGCTCATACTCCCAGCTCCCCCACAGTGCCCGTCACAGAAGGGAGGTCCAGTAAGTACGTGGAAGGTACTGAGGGAGGGAAGAGATGGTTCTTGGGGAATTAACTTCTGAAGAACCAGGAATGTACCACAGACCCTCACTCCTGCTTCCCTGACTGGAACCATGTCACATGACACCTGATGGGGAAAATAAGACTGAATTGACGTGGTTGTCCATTTTCTCATATAAAATTAATTAGCATCAATCACAGGAGGTGATTTAAATTTTTCTGTAATCAGTGG
>NW_017736544.1:0-1346 GCF_001890085.2 Hipposideros armiger
CCCGGTTCAGATCCCACATGAGGGCCAGTGACACTGCTCCCTCTACAGCTAAGATGGTGAACAACAGCTCGACCTGGAGCTGGGCTGCCGTGGGTCACCGACGACAGTGTAGACTGCAGCCTCTGCTGCAATGGGCTGCTGTAAGCTACTGTGAGTGGCCGGCAGCCAGCATGAGCGGCTGGCAGCTGTGTGAGCTGCTAAGAGCCGCCGTAAGTGGCCATCCAGAGGCCGGCGACCGATCTGCCTCGCCCGGGAAGAGCGCAATGATGGTGCCAACTTGGGCCAGTGAAACAACGTCCTCCACAACTAGACGGAAGAACAAAAGTGACAGCAACTTGTCTGTTCCCCTTCCCCCAATTCCCCAGCACTGTTCCCCTCCCCCAATTCCCCAATAAAATCTTTAAAAAAAATCCTAACCTGAAAAGAGCAATTTCTTAAAAAAAAAAAAAGACAAAAAAAAACTTTCCATGGATTCTTATTGCTGTTAGAATCAAGACCCAAATTTGTAATCTTGTTTACAATACCCACACACTATGTGTCCCTTGCCCACCTCCTCGCCCTCCCTTGTACCATTTCCCCACTAACTTGCCTTACCTCACTGACCCTCTTTCAGTGCCTTAAATTATCATGTTCCCTCCAGAAAAGCATCTTGTCTATGATCTCCTGACAAATCACCCACTCCACCTTTCCCTGGCAAATTCTCTTCAGCCTCCAGATTACAGCTCAGTCATCAGTTCTTCAAGGAAATCTTTTGTTACCTTCCCACCTCCTCCATTTACCACAAGTAATAATGACAGTGGAAGCGGCAGTGGTAGTAATGATAGCATTTAGCATTTATTGAGCACTTATTATGTATGTACTAGGTTCTCTTCTGGTATCTTACACACAATTCATTAAGTCTTAAAAGTAACTTTTTAGTCTCCATTTTCATTATACAACCATTTTTCCGATGAGGAAATGGATGCATAGACAGGTTAAATAATATTCCCATGATCAGTTAGAAAGTGGTATAGCCAAGATTCAAATTTAGACATCCTGGTTTCAGAGTAGGCTAAACCTCTCTATTGTAAGTCTCACATCTCCAATAGCCTTGCCTTCATAATAGTGATGTAATTTAAATTTTTGGGGGTGATTATTTGGTTTATGTCTGTCTCCCATAACTTCCAATTTTTTAAGGGGACAGGAGGCAGATACCATATCTGCTTTTGTTTATTGCTTAACTATAGTTCCTAGTGTTGTGGGTGGTGTAGAGTAGACACACAATATATTTGAATAATATGATACCATATATATATATATATATATATATATATATATATATATATATATATATATATATATATATG
>NW_017736545.1:0-1346 GCF_001890085.2 Hipposideros armiger
AGAGAGAGAGAGAGAGAGAGAGAGAGAGAGAGAGAGAGAGAGAGAGAGAGAGAGAACAACACTAGTTTAACCTTTTGTACTTTTGTGTGAGAAAATATGAGAAGCAAAAGTTACCCAAAACAATTTGTGCTATGACTTGGTTTGATAATATAATTGCTCATAAGGTATGTTTTGCTGAATAGTATCCCTTGGTGCTAGGTTTTTGGTTGGGTTACCTTGCTTCAAACTGTATGACATGGCTGATAAGAATTTCCACATCTTGAATCACAGATTACAAATCACATATCCTTCTTAACCCTTAGCAATGCCTATAGCATAAAGCAGACATACAATAAATATTTAATGTTTGTTGCTGATAAATACGTATTGACTGCCTTGTGATTTACATTAATACCAAAGATGTCAAATCGGCTTTCAAATAATTGTATGCCGATAACTTGCTTCGCATGAAACTTGACCATGTCTTTTTTTTTAAAATTTTTTTATTGTTAGTTTCAGGTGTACAGAACAATGCAATAGTTATCCTTTTCACCCTCACAAAGTAACAACCCCTTTACCCCCATGTACTGCCCTCCCACCCCCGATATCATGCTTATCTATTTCAATTCCATTGATTCCATTCCCACTCTCTACTCCATGTCCCATGACTATATGTATATATAATTATAACTGACATACAATATTATTTAACATCAGCTTCAGAAATACAGTGCGGTGGTCAGGCCTCTACACCGACTATGAAGTGGTCTCCCCAACAGAACATGAGTCCATCTTTGACCATGTCTTTTACGTCACAAAATGGTCATGAAGTTTATTAAATTATAGCCTAACGGCATATACTGGTGAAGTTTCCTTACGATTATGTTCCTTGTTTTATTATTTTTTTAAACCAAACAATACGCACATATACCTTATAGCAGAGCTGATACTTAATTTGCTCACACAGCATGTACGTACTGGGTGTTGGCAGCCAGAATCTATTATGATGGGTCTGGGCCCATGTTGAACCAGTGATCAGCTATTACACTTTCCTGTTTTAAAGGGTACTGAAGAAATACCAAAGAATAGTGTAATCCTTACCCTCAAAAACACTAAAATTTTTTTTGAAATGAAAAAACATTTACACACACAAGCACATGCACACACATATGTCCATATATATATACACATATAAATATATACATGTATGCATAACATATGTTTCTTTATATGTTGATATTCACACACATGAAAAAAGAAATAGGTTTGAAAAAAGTCCTAGAAATTCAAGTCATCACCTGGAGATGAGGCAGATACTCTGAAAGTAATGGGGCTTGATTTGGGTCTTACAAGATAATGAGGTTTTT
>NW_017736546.1:0-1325 GCF_001890085.2 Hipposideros armiger
AAAGCCCGCAGTTTGCATTCGGGTTCACGCTTTGTGTTTTACAGCTCTGGATTCTGCCAGCTGCACAGTGTCACGTATCCACCATTACTGTACCACACCTCACTGCCCCCCAAGATCCCCTGTGCTCCACCCCCACCTGCCTCCTTCCCGCCTCATTCCCCCGCCTCCCCAACCCCTGGCAACCATCAAGCATTTTGCTGTCTCCATAACTTTGCCTTTTCCAGAATGTCATAGAGCTGGAATCACAGTATGTAGCCTTTTCAGACTGGCTTCTGTCACTTAACAGTATTCATTTAAGCCTCCTCCATATTTGTCATAGCTTGGTATCTCATTTCTTTTTATCATTGAATAGTAGTCCATTGTCTGGATGGACCACGCTGTGTGTATCCCTCACCTACTGAAGGGCATCGTGTGGCTCTCAATTCTTGGCAATAAACATTTGCACAAAAGTTTTCATAGGGACATAGGTTTGCGATTCATTTAGGAAAATAAGAGCGTTCATACCTTTGTAACACTTCAGAAAATTCAAGTGACTTTGGATATTTTAGAGTTTTAAAGTAAAATATAAAAGAAAACATGCTCATTAAAATGATTCTGTGTGTTTGCTACTGAAAAATACATTGTGGATAACGGAGACCGTTTGGTACTAATTTGGAAAGAAGTTTGTTTTTGAAAATTATTATTGACTTGAAAACAAATATTTATATTTTGTATGAAAAGTTATTATAGAAATTGTTCCAGGGTTGTTAGATATGGTTTTTGTTAGTGTTGTATTGAGGATATTAATTTCATATGAGTCCAAGCCCTCCCTCCGTCCTAAAAGACTAAAACCTGTCAAGTCTAGACTAACCAACCTTTCTTTCTCTTGCTCCTCCCCCTTTTTTTTTTTTAACAGCTTGTTAGGACGTTTCTTCACTGAACACATACTTGCCGAGTGCTCTGAACATGCCGTGGGGTGCCAGCCGTTAGCAAAAGATAGAAAAATCTCAGCTCTCATGGAGCTTACATTTTAGTGGAAGAAACACAGAGATAAATAGGATTCACAGCGCATTAGATATTTGCACGTAGTCATGGAAAGAATCAAGCAGAGATGATGACAGGCAGGCCCTGGTGGCTGTGGGGTTGCCTTGCTGCCCCCAGAGCTGGGTGGGACCTCGAGGTGACAGGGAGGTCCTGAGCTCCTGGGAGAGCCGGTGAAAAGGGACTGAAGGACTAATATGATTAGCTCCAACACTGCCCAGGATGATAAACATGGTGAGAAAGTGAGCGTTGCTGCAGGAAAGGGTTCTCTGTTCTCCCTCATGCCTGTGGTGTGTAGATGCTGG
>NW_017731899.1:0-914 GCF_001890085.2 Hipposideros armiger
TGCTTGTCAGGGGAAAGAGCATGAGTTATCTAGCCTCATTTCTACTTTTTTTAATATGCGATGTCCTGAATGCAATTAAAAACACAGGACACGTAAAGAAGCAGAGAAATGAGACTCATCATCAAGAGAAAAGGCAGTAAATAGAAGCAAACTTACAAATGATCCAAAAGTTAGCATTAACAGGACCTTTAAAAACACCTATTTCAAGTAGGTCTTAAAAATTAGAGGAGTAAAATGGGCCAATTGGCTGAACAGGTGAATACTTTTATTAGAGAAGTGGAAACTCTAAAGTAAAACCTCATGGAAATTTTAGAACTGAAAAAAATACCAAGTATGAAATAAAAAAATTAAGTGACTAGGCTTAATACGCTAGATAGAGCAGAATAAAGGATTAGTGAACTCAAGGACCATCCTCAGAAGCTACCCTAACGGAAGCACAGAATCAAAACAGAATAAACAAAAGAAAAGAGTTTTAGAAGCAATGTTATTTGGTGCACATATTTTATGTACACTTTCGCTATTATCTCTCACATACCCACTGACCCCACCGACTGATGGCCGCCTGGCAGCTTTGCACTTCTCAGCAATCACACCTGTCACAGCACACCCGGTTGGTACACTAAGTGACCAGCAAGAACAGCAGAATTGGAGGCATCTACTACCATCTGGGGCTGGAAGCGTACTCCTCCCTAGCTGCTCATTTTCCTGCGGACTTTGTTTTGTCAGAGAGGGCCCTAGATAGCATTGCTGAAAGGGAGGTCAGTTTCTGGGACATATGGTCACCTTACTGATGATCCTTGACCTGTGGCCTCCAGAAAGTCTTTCTGACTCCCCCTGTGTAATACAATAGTTTGCTAGGGCTTTCATAACAAAGTACCACATCCCATGCTAATGGTCTCTTTTTAACTTGATTA
>NW_017731899.1:3134-64157 GCF_001890085.2 Hipposideros armiger
CCTTTTACTTTCAGCCTGTGTATATCTTCACTCTGAAGTGAGTCTCTTGTAGGCAGCATATATAAGGGTCTTGTTTTCTTATCCATTCAGCCCTATGTGTTTTGATTGGAGCTTTTAATCCATTTACATTGAAAATAATTATTGATAGATATGTACCTATTGCCATTTTATTCATAATTTTGATCTTTATTTATTTATTTTTCCATCTTAAATAAGTCCCTCTAACATTCCTTGTAATGGTTTGGTGGTGGGAACTCCTTTAGCTTTTTCTTGTCTTGGAAGCTCTTGATCTGTCCTTCTATGTTAAATGATAGCCTTGCTGGGTAGAGTGCCCTTGGTAGTATAGTAGGTCCTTGTTTTTCATCACTTTGAATATTTTGTGCCAATTGCCTCTGGCCTGCAAAGTTTCTGCTGACAAATCAGCTGAAAGTCTTATGGGAGCTTCCTTACAAGTTACTAGTTGCCTTTCTCTTGCTGCTTTTAGGATTCTATCTTTAACCTTTATCTTTTTAATTATAATGTGTCTTAGTGTGGGCCTGTTTGGGTTCATCCTGTTTGGGACTCTCTGTGCTTTCTGGACTTGTATGTCTATTTCTATCACCAGGTTAGGGAAGTTTTCAGTCATTATTTTTTCAAATAGGTTCTCAATCCCTTGCTTTCTCTCTTCTCCTTCTGGTACCTCTATGATGCAAATGGGCCCAGCACACTTCCACTGTGCGACTCTGCTTACCCTCTATGATGCAAATGTTACTCTTGTTTTTGTCCCAGAGGTCTCTTAAACTCTCCTCAATTTTGGGGGTTCTTTTTTCTTTTTGCTGTTCTGATTGGGTGTTTTCTGCTCCCTTGTCTTCCAAATTGCTGATTTGATCCTCTGCTTCATCTAGTCTGCGGGTGATTCCTTCTAGTGCATTCTTCATTTTAGTTACTGTATTCTTCATTTCTGACTGGTTCTTTTTTATGGTTTCTATGTCCTTTTTTTATGCTTTTATCTCTGTGTTGAAGTTCTAAGTTCCTTGAGCATCCTTATAACCACTGTTTTGAACTCGGTCTCTGGTAAGTTGCTTGCCTCCATTTTGTTTAGTTCTTTTTCTGGACTTTTCTTCTGTTCTTTCATTTGGGATGCATTTCTTTGTTTTCTCATTTTGGCTGCCTCCCTGTGTTTGTTTCTATGTATTAGGTAGATCTGCTATGTCTCCCAGTCTTGCCTCGTGGCCTTAAGTAATAGGGGTCCTATAAGGTCCGGTGGCACAGTCTCCCTGGCCACTTGAGCTGGGTGCTCCAGGAGTGCCCCTTATGTGGGTTATGGGTGCCTCCTGTTATAGTTGAGCCTTGATTGCTTTGTCACCTCAGTGGGTGGGATTGGCCCTCAGACTGATTGGTTGTGGGGTTTGGCCATGTCCACAGTTTATGGCTGCTGTGTGGGGGGCTTACCTCACTGAATGGGATTCACCCCAGTGGGCTCTGGTGCCTGTTGAGACTGCCCTTTGTGTGTGCTGCTTGTGGGGTAATTGGGCGGTGCTCTGCTGTGGTCTGAGGGCAACCTCCAAGTATGTTGGTTCTGGTGCCTCTTGGGAGGGGCCTTGGTGCAGGCCCAGGCCACCCACTGCCTGTGACTGGCCGGGGACTATGTGGTAGGAGCTACAAAATGATCCGTGGTTGTTCACTGCCTGTGTTAAACCTAGGTGCATGGGAGAGGCCACAGTGTGAACCAAGGACAATGGCCACCGGTACCGGGCCTGGGGTAGCTCCGCAAAAAGCCAGGACACCCCACGTTCTGCTGCCACATGCCAGCTCCTTTAAGGTTCAGCCACTGATAAAGTCTCATGTGGTACTCGAGGAGGATGAGGTAGGGTTTCAGGGAGTCACTAGAGTGGGAAGAGTTGTGGTCACCAGCTTAGTATAGATTCTGGTTTGGTGCTTGTGCTGAGCCTGGATCTACTCAGCAAAAGTCTCAGAGCACACCAAGTCCAGTTGCCATCGGCATGGGGGCCGTGGACTTTCATAGCTTTCCAAGAAAGAGTGCAGTTTGGGTGGGGCTGCCTGCTCCCTGAGAAAGTGCCTCTGGCACTGGGGGAGTTGGGTAGGGCGGGGTCTGAGTGGGTCAGCAGGGTGGAGTGAGCAGAGCTCACCAGGCCAATCAGATTCAGATTTGGCCTGTGGGGGTGGGCTCAATACAGGAAAGACGGCGCCCACCTGCTGGCTGTATGGGAGCAGAACCCCACACAGGAAAAATAGTGACTGTCCTCTAGCCCTCACTCTGCAGCCATACACCTTAGTCTGCATTCCCTCCCCCGCACCCCGTGCCTCTGACACCCTGCGTCACCGCCCCTCTGTCGGAGTCCAGGGTGAGGGCCTGCGAGTGAGAGAGTCTGTGCTCAGGTCCTTTAGGAGGACGTCTGGGTTTCCTGCAGCCTTCCATTCCACCCACATGGTTGGAATCCCCGCTGTTTTTCATAGCCAGAAGTTGTAGGGGCTCCTCTTCCTGGCACCAGTACTCTGGGCTGGGGAGCCCGGTGTGCGGGATGGGGTCCCTCACTCCTTTGTGGGGAACCTCTGTGGCTGAGATATCGCTCCCAATTTTCAACCACCACATGGAAGTTGGGGCTGGCCCATTTCGAGTCTCTGCCCCTCCTACCAGTCTCAACATGGCTTCTTCTTTATATCCTTAGTTACAAAACTTCTGTTCAGATGGTTCTCCAGGTCGATTATTTTATAATTTGGTTGTAGTTTTAATGTGTTCATAGAAGGAGGTAAACACAGTGTTTATCTGCTTCCCTTCTATGGATCCTCTCCTAAAGATTTTGTTTCTCTTTTCACAGTTTTCTGACACATTATTTCTAGCTCTGGTGCCCAGCTGTGACCTTGAAATGTTTTCCTTAAACCCCTGGGATAAGTCTGCACTTAAAAAAAATGCCCATGTCTTTTTTTTCTTGCTTGGATTCCTTTTTCATTTTGCTGAAGACTACTCCAAGAGAATATCTTTCAAAAAGAATATTTGGCATGTAAATTTTCTAAGTATTTTTATACCTGAAAACATTTATTTTGTACTGACATGAATTTAAGAGTTTTTTTAAAAAAGAAAAGATAGAATTGTAAGTTTAGAATTTTATTTCTTTACTAAGAATTTTTGAGCATTGCTCTATTGTCTTCTAGTTCCCAATGTTACTGATGAGAAGTCACATGACAAAGTGATTGTAATTCCTTTGCAGATAATCTGATTTTTCTGTCTGGAAGCTTTTAGGTTCTTCTCCTTATCCTTGGAATTCCAGTTTTCAGGTAAATGTCTGGGAGTGGGTCTTTTTTCATTCATTCTTCTTGGTACCTGGTGGGTCCCATCAATCTGAAAATTTATATATTTCTTCAGTACCTGGGGATGTTAGTCTATCATTTGTGTAATTTATACTTTTTCTACATTTTACTTTTTCCTAGAATTCTTAGTAAATGGCTACGGGACTTCTTAGATTGATCCTGTATGTCTCATATGTATTCCCTCATACTTTTCTCTGTCTTGTTGATCTACATTCTGATCGAGTTGCTGAACTTTAAGTTTTTTCTATGGAAGTTTTATTTTAGCAATCACACTTCTAAGAGGGCAGAGCAGAGTCTGAGCACTGCTCCATCTGGGGGCTGGAAAAGGAAGGGGAATAGCACAGGGGTGTGTAGTCTCTGCTCATTCATTCATTCACTCACTTATCACTCTTACTAAACATCTCTGAACATCTCAGCTGTCTCAGTCTCAGCCGGTGCTGACCGGCTCTGGAGGTGGGATCCCTCACCCAATGTGTCCCTTGCTTCATGCCAGTGGCCTGCAAGATGCCCTCTGTGTTTAAAGCTAGTGGCAGCTTCCCATCTCGTCGTCTCACAGTAAAGGTTGCGATGCCCTGTCACACACCTCAGCTTGTTCATTGTTCCTGGCACTTACCTCCAAGTTGGAGCGTGGCCTCCGGCTTAACCCAGATTTGGGTGTGACCTCAGGTGGGTGTCCTCAAGCAAGTTCCTTAACCTGTCCAAGCCTCAGCTCCCTCAAGTGTAAAGCTGGGACAGTAACATTTTTGTCACCTCACTTTTCTAAGCCTTGGGTGCGTCCCCATTGGTCGGGATCAAGAGCCACCCTGTCACGGTGGCCGTGAGGACTCATGCAGAGCCCACGTGGCCATGGTTGCCCGAGTTTACCCTTGAGGAAATGTACCTGAGGTTTGGCGACTTCCCTCCATATCACGGATAGATCCAGTTTCCATGCTGTGGGTGGAGGATCTGGGACCTCGGGATCTCTGTCCAGTGTCCTTTTGTCATGATGGTTGAGCTGGACAGAGCCATGGAACAGCCCAGGCCCCTGCGCTACGTGATCTGAGTCCTGCTCCTGTGGCCACAGGGCCTGTCTACTTCCTGGCGAGAAGAGAGGAGAGTGTGAAGTTGCCTTTGAGGTGGGAATAAGTGACGGTCCCCCACACCTTCAGCAGACACAGGCACAGGCTCCCACTGTGTTCTCATACCTCTGCAGAGCCCTGATGGGAGGGGCTTGTTCAGAGAAAACGGGTGACCAGGGAAAGAACAGAGGGGCACAAGGGCTGTCACCGTTGTCCACTGCCGGTTCCCAGGTCTGCAGACAGGGACGGCCGGTGGTCCCAGCACACGTGGCAGAACCCACCTTCTGTTGGAGAAGCTCTGAGCAACGCGCTGACTTGGACCCCCGAGCATCACGGAGCTGGGCTGCGGAGAGTGATAACCGTTTTACAGCTTAGTGCTGCTGGGAGAGGCATGTTATAATTCTGAGCTTGCTGGGTTACTAAACACAGTTCTGAGTCTGAAAGGAAATGGATTTTGTGTCATTTAAGCTCATCTGGAATCAAAATCAGCTCCCTGGTGTACAGTTCCCTGCTGGGGACGGCAGCTCATGCCGCCCTGTCAGTACGCCTGTCCTGCTGAGGGTGACACTGTGCTCTCTGGGGAGCATGACAGCGAGATGTGGTTTACAAAGCATTTCCACCACCTCGCTTGCACACGGTCCTCCCCCAGCCCCTGAGGTCGGCAAGCCCAAGCAGTTCTGCCCATTTTACAGCAAGGACAGGGCTCAGAGGGGCCCATGCTTGGTTTAGCACTCATCTACTGCCAGATTGAAATTTTAATTGTTTTATCTTTGAACTTATGTTTTGTAAGTGAAATCCCTGGGACCGTGGAGCACGCACATGAGCAGAGGGGATCTGAGCTACAGTCATATCAGCGGCTCCTGCCGCCCCATGTGCAGGCAGCGTTCCCGAAGCCCCTGAGCACAGGACACCAGGGACCCTGATACACGCACGGAAATTCAGCGAGACTGAGTGAGTACAAGGCGCACATGCTCCACCCAGCACTGGGGTGCGTGAGGGCGTCCACAGCCCCGAGAGGCTGTGCTTTCCATTCAAACTAGAACTTGCTTTGAATGCAGAGGGGAGGCAGTGATGTTCTAGGAATCACAAGTGACCAGAAAACCCTCTCTTATCTTGTCTTACTCATGTTACCGCCCTGTGTTAATCACTTACACTGAAAATGATGACTCAGAAGGAGAGGGAAAGTAGGATGACGGGAGTCCCCTTTTCTTTCAGTCCTTCCTTAGTCAGCACGGAGGCAAAGGCACAGAATGTGGGCAGAATGTCAAGGAGTGTAATAAAAATGGTTGAGTTGTGTGCAACGTTTTTACTGTTCCCATAAGGACAAACATACAACTGCACGCACCAACTATGAAATACGAAGTGGGTAATGTCAGCGATTCCACATAATGAGTTCAATGCTCCTATGTTTGCATTTACAACTGACATTGCCTAATATAATGGTGAATGATAAAATTCTTGTTAGTAATTACAAATGACTAACTCCTGCCCAGCACTTTAGAGTTTGCAGAGCATGGGCCCATATTATTCACAAGACACCTTGGAGTACCCAGTGTTAATTACCTTTACCCAATTTCACACACACAGAGAAGTTAAGCCATCAGTTACCGTAGCTCAGCCTGGGCTCTGGGGTAGGAATATTCTGGCAACCACAGGGTCAAATCAGTGGAGGTCGCAAGCCAGGGGCGATGCCCACGCCCCAATTTCACCTTCCACTGGCCATGGAGTAGAGGCCACGTCCTCTTAGGAAGGCTGAGCTATTTCATTGCAGGGGGCAATGCCCAGAGCAGTGCTCGGTACCTGACCAGACATCCATGTGAGGGCCGAGGCCGGTGTGAGCCTTTGGCTTCCTAGTGAGTTGAAAAGCCACGTATGGGCTTCTCCCCAGGCCTCCAAAACACCACAGTAATTTAGGCAATCTGACTTTTCAGTAATTATTGGGTTGTCGGAAAAGTCATGACACATTTTTGCAACGGAAAACATAGAAAAACTACGTCATGACTTTTCCGACAACCCAATAAATTGTAACGTTGTCATCTTTTTAACAAAATGACTTATTAGAATTTCCCTGTTCGCCTAGCAGATCATTGCACACCTAGAGATAGCCATGAGCGTTCAGGGCCCTTTTGCTGGGTCCCTGGGTTCACTGCTTCATTCATCAGTCGTCCTTGCTTGGGGGCTGGGTCCCCAGGCCTGTCCTCAGGGAGCTCACGGTCTGCAGGGGAGATGTCCAGGTATTTTGGGAAGCACTAGAGCTGAGACTGTATTGACTGGTGGCCTGATTAATTCATTCGATGAATATTTATTGGTCCTCTATTATGTGCGTGAAATCGACATTTAAATTATTCACATTTGCATTCATTTATTGGTTTTAGAATTGGAAAGCGCCTTGGGATGTGTTCTATAAAAACCTGACAGACTTGTGACCTTGCTCACTTGTAGGATAAAGATCATCTTCTGCAAACTGAAAACTAGGCTGAGATTTTGAAAGTGCCTCATGATGTCATGTTTCTGAGTAAATGCTAGAATCCACCCTGGGGTTTTTCCACCCTGGCTGCATGTTAGAATCACCTGGGGAGGTTTTCTAAAGGCTCCATGTCATCGTCTGGCCTGTGGGAAAGGTGTGCTTTTAAAACTCCCCAGGTGATTTTTATGTGCAGCCGCACTGTGAACCATTGGTTTATACCAGTAGTTCTTAACATTAGGAGTACATTAGAATTTCTTGGGGGAGTTTAAAAAGTCCCCATGCTGAGGCTGCACACAGTCCACTAAATCAGAATGTCTGGGAGTGCCACCCAGCCACAATATATGTTAAAACTGCCCGGGTGATTTCAATGTGAAGCCAGACTGAGGAGCACTGGTCTGCATCTATATTATCATCATAAATGGGTGGAGGATGGCATCACAGTGGACGTGAGCTTGGAGCTGGGGTTTGAAGGATGAATCAGAATTTGTTAGGCTCCCTATAGGGGGAGAAGGGGCATTTCTGTGTAGTGAAGCCAGCATGTGCCAAGGCAGCAGAGCAGGAAGGAGAGTGGAGGACTTTGGAGGCAGGAAGGCGATGCAGGCCAGGAGAAAGGGATGCTGCAAGTTACACAAATGGCTCTGTGGCCCTGGCTGTGCCAGAGGAGCCCAGGTAGGAAGCGACTGGACCTGTGCGTGTTGTGAACATCTCTGTTGGTGATGGGTGGTCCGGAGAGCAGGGCTGGAGGTGGGGAAACCTACAAAGAAGTTGTCCCGGAACGCTGTCTGGTATGATGTCTCCACCGAAAGCCTCCCTGTCCGTCACAAACACCCTCCAGGACATTCCATGTAGATTCACAAACTCAACCCTGTGAAAGCCCCCCTCAGGCGCTGCACGGCCACAGAGGGGCTGAGTGGGGCAAAAGCCATTGGCTGGCTTCGCTCAGCAGGTGAGATTTACTGTCCCACTGAGCCAAGGATTCAAGTGCTTGGCAATAGGCCGTCTTTGTGCCTGCAGAGGCCAGTGGCCGGGCACTGGGCCAGGCCTCAGTGTCTTTTACTGTGGACACACCTGGGCCAACAGAGCGTGATGGGGAGGGCCACCAATTCCAAAATGTCACTTTGCTGCTGAAATATGCTGATTTAAAAGAATCAAAGGGAGCGGTTTATTTATTGCCAAAGTCATTTCAAACGGAATTAGTCACGTAAATCAATTTGCTGTAGCTTTTCTACTTTTTTAAACCACTTTCAGAACATAACTCCATGTGCACGTGGAAAACTGGGCTTGTAGAGAGAGTTGGGGCTGGGAGAGCCTTGCAGTCATGCAATGAATGAGCTTGTTCATTTATTATTAAAATTGCACGAGCGAATTATAATGCAGCAGGGCTCGGGAGCACTGCTCCTTTACTGGACACGCCCACATGGAATGTAGGGGTCCCGGGAGCAGGCAGGGCAGGTGCATTATTAGCCCCAAGTTGCAGGAAAGGAAACTGAGGCTCAGACATTAAGGAGCTCGGCCAGGTCCCGCAGCCAGGGATGGGAGCCACCATCTACCCAGGCCAGTCTGCTCCAAATCCAGGGTACGTCCCCCAATCTGATGGAGCCACACCTTCTGTGGAGGCACCCTCTATGGCATGACTGTTCCTGTGGTTCCGCTTAATTTTCTCTGATAGGTGGAGATGTGATACAACAGGTTCTCTTGCCCAGGCATCATTGGACCCTCAGCCATACGTACTTTTTTTTCTTTAAGCACAGTAAACTTCAGCGGGGATGACGGAAGGTAAGATAGGGCAGTGGCCTTTATGATAACAAAGTAGACACAAAAAATGGTGCTTTCTGACCACTTTATGCATATCTGCTTATTTCATCAATGCTATGAGGTGGGATTTATTATTCACACTTCACAGATGAAGAAGCTGAGGCTCAGAGAGGTGATGGGACTTCTTTAAGGTCACGCAGCCAGCAAGTGGTGGAACTAGAACTTGAAGTAGGCTATCTTGATCTGAAGTGCGTGCTCTAAACACTTCACAGCCCACTCTTAACCCCACTGCGTTACCTCTTTTCTGGCTTTGCACCAGGGGCCTCCTGAGGGTGGGTCCTTCTAATCACAAACCAGTGATTATTCCATTCAGCAGCCTTCTCTGAGCACCTCCTCTGTTCCAGGTTCTGGGATGGGCATTGGAGAAAGAGGGAGAGGGAAGTAGGCCGAGGGAGAAGGAGAGAGAGGGAGAGGGAGAAGAGAGAGAGAGAGAGAGAGAGAGAGAGAGAGAGAGAGAGAGAGAGAAAGAGAGAGAGAGAACAAGAATTCACAGTTCCTGTGCTAGAGGAGCCTGTAGGCTTGGAGGGAGACAGGCAGGTGCAACCAGACCAGTGGGTGATGGACACAGGTGGCACCAAGGGGAGGTGGCAGCCAGGTCACAGATGTCCCCACCCCCAGCTAGATAAGCAAGGGGAAGCCGCCCATTGCCTCCTGCTCCTGGCCTAATGTCCACTCCACCCCCAGGCCTTTCCCACTCCCTGGAGGCTGGGGCCTCAGCAGACTTGCTCACCCTGTTTCCCAACCACCTTCCAGTGGGGGCCCACGCCACCACAGCTGAACCGAATGACCCGTCTAGCCGGGCAGCTGCAGGTCCCTGGCTACACAGGACCTTGGATTTCCTCCTCTTCTTCCTCCTCTTCCTCCTCCTCTGCTACTCCTTCTCCTTCTCCTTCTCCTTCTCCTTCTTATTCTTATTCTTTTTAACATTGGACTTATTTTAATTTTTGGGGTTTAAAAATGTAGATGATTTTTATGATCAGCAAGTAAATACATGAACATTGTTCAAAAGACTAAAACCTACAAGAAAATTAAAAGAGGAAAAAAAGTATACGTAATGCTACCATCAGATCAAGCCATTGTTATTTTAGGATATTGTCTTTAAATCTTTTAACTGGATGTAGATATTTATATATAGTTTTTTCTTTTTTTTGAGATAATTATGTCCATCAGATTTTGCATACCGCTGACCTTTTGATTTCTGAAACCAAAATCACCCAGGAACCCATCCTCCAGGGACAACTATCTTAAGTTTATGGTGTAAGCCCTCCATTCTTTCTCTGTTTCTGTCCATCTGTCTCAACAAATGCAGTTAGATCACCTTGAGTAAGCTGTTTAACCCCCGGCCAGTAAGACGACATCTGGAGTAGCGGGACCATCCGTAGTCACGGGGTTATTGCATCTGTTCCTGGGTCAGTGGACGGAACGCTCGGCTTGTGGGGGAGCCCAAGCAGCAGGTGCCACGATGTCCACTCCACCAGCTCAGTCAAAAGGCTCAATCCTCCTGTGCTGGGCTCTCCCCCAGGGATGGGGAGAACTGTCAGGGTTCGGCTGCCGTCTTTTTTAACATCATAGGAGCGCCTCTCGTCGGACTGTCAGAAGTTGTCATGTTTCATCTTGAAGCTGAAATCTACAAGAATATAAATTCTGTGAAACCAGACACCGTGGGTAATTTGGGGGAACATATTTCAACTTCAAGATGGATTACGATCATGCAAATAATTGGAGAGCTTCATTTTGTCTTTTAACGTGGATTAAAGAGGAAAGCTCGTTGTCATAGCGTGTACTTCAGTCACTCACAAACAGATGTTCAACGATTTGTTCACTTGGTACTTATTTGTGTCTGGCCACGGGGACTGAGACAGGCCGATAGGAGTGCCTCCTCGCAGGCCCCCAGTCCAGCCGAGGCGCACCTCTGGGAAGATCACGGTGGCCAGAGCCAGCTGGGTCCTTCCTGATGCTGTGATATAGCGTGTGGCGAGGGGCCATCTGAAGGAAATGATTCAGCATTCGAGCACAGTTCCCAGCCCACACCCTGGGTATCTTCTCCCCCCTCCCCTAGGAAGAGGTTAAGAAATTGTGGTGAAAAGCCTGGATTCAAACCCCTGTCCCAGTCATTTCCCGGCTGGGTGGCCCTGGGCAAGTTACTTAACCTTTCTGAGCCTCAGCTTCTTAGGAAAACAGGAATAATAGTCATAGCCATCTCCTCAGGGTGTTGTGAGGATAAAACAAAGTAGGGCATATACAGTGTTTTGCACACGGCTGGCACACTGTGTGTACATAGCAATACCACCGCTGTTGTGTTTATTTACAGCCCCTGCACCTGTGCACTGAATAGTGAGGTTTCGCGTGGCACCCAGTTCTGATCATGCTTCTGTCCCTCTTGGATGTTCTAACAGCCTTTGCTGCCATCAGTCTTCTCTTGTCCCTGTTGCCCCTTGTTGCCACCCTGCCCACTGCCCAGCCGAGGCTCTCTCCGTTGCACAGGCTGACATCAAGCAGACATGAAATAAACATTCCTCGAATATGCTCTGCCCTGGGCAGACTGTCCCTGCTTTCTGAAACACCTTTGCCCCTTGCAGTCTCCCTGGTCAGTACCCCCTGCAGGCCCATCTCAGCAGCCACGCTCTCCAGGGAGCCTTCCTGGGTTTCCTCTCATAGCATGTCATCTGTCCCTCCACAATTCCTCGCAACCCGGCTGATGAGTCCCCCAGGCAGGGATTGGGTTTTCCTGATCCCATGCCCAATAAGTGGGTGTTCTTGCAATGCTTTCCCAGCCCAGATGTGGGCCATGGATGACTGGACACTGGCAGTGGTTTCAACAGGGTGTGGCAGTGAGGGCGGGATGTGCCTGAGGTCGGAGGCAGGAGAGAGCGGCTGCACTCCCTGGCCAGCCTTTGCCAGCTCAGGGGCCCAGGGCTGGGAGAGGCAGGGCTGAGGGACAGAGCTGGTGCCTGGGCTGCTGTTTTGTTTGTTTACTTAAGGAACAATGACTCAGGTTCCCAGGATACTCTTGGTGAATGTTCCAAGTTTACAAACATCCGCAGGGCAGGCGGGTGGACCCTGAGGGCGGAGCTTTGTCCGAGGGGGCACTGCTTGAATGCACTTTCCAAGCCGGTCCTGCCTTGGGCTCTGTTTTCTTGCTGATTACAGTGAGTGAGGCTGAAATTTGGGGAGGCCACAGACCCAGGTGACTGGGGGGTTGATGTCAAGGGAAGCGGAATGGATGGCTGCGCAGTTCGGGAAGGTCAGAACCCTCTTCATCACCAGACTTGGGAGACTCAGCACGACACCCTCTACCCCTACCTTCATCCCTCGGATGCCCTGTTCAGCCCACGGCAGGGCCCGAGTGGCCTGTGTGGCTTCGTGGGCACCAGGCCTGCGAGAAGCCCCAGGGAAGAGAGGGTTCACCGTAACGAGTTTGGGGAGTCCCTTGTGTGGAGATTCACACTGTCCAACATCACACTTTAAAGGCCCCTGAGAAGTCCTGCAGTAAAGAAACTTGTTTGACTTTATTAAGCCAGGGGTGGGCACACTTTTCTCTATAGGACCAGGTAGTAAATATTTGAAGCTTTGCAGGCCATATACTCTTTGTCACAACTACTCAACTTGGCTGTTGTTATCTCAAAGCAGCTATAATTTATGCGTATACCTTAATCAATGTTCTAATAAAGCTTTATTTGAAGATAGGTGGGCTGGGGTTGGCCTGTGAGCTACAGTTTACTGACCTCTGATTTAAACCATCATTTCCTCCCCTCTCTCTCCTCCCCTCCTCTCCCCACGGTGTTTTATGCTGTGCCAGTTATGTGCTGAGAGGATGTTTGAGCACAGCCACTTATTTTCAAGTTGTGGTGCTTATGTCTCACCCACAGGATCTGTTCTTTAAGCTACTGTGTCATCCCCGACATGAATAATTCAGGACCTATTTCCCTCAGCCGGACAAAGGGCAGGGTATGATTGCTAACTAGCTGTGGTGGTGCTGACACGGGCAGTCCAGAAAGCCCACTTTACGACTTGTTATGCCAGTAGGTTTGCAATTACGCAATTCTTGACATGTTTTGAACATCGGAAAGGGGAGATTTGCATTATTTTAAATTTTGCACACAGGGAGGCTTAACATTCTGATGCCACATTTTCTTCAGAATTCAAATCACCCGGAATGCACCTATGAGCTCTCCCAGGGCTGAGGGTCCCGTGACACCCTCTTTGGAAACCACTGATGTGGTGTTTCATAGGGACAAAGGCTGGGGCAGTTGCAGCTGAGTGGGACCCCTGCTCTGGGGAGCTCCCAGCCCAGCAAGACCAGCACTGAGTCCAGAGTTGGAGGAGCCCTCACGCTGGTTGTGGCAGTGGGTGAACAGCTTTCTCTGTCCTGCTCTGGTCCCGACTGTGGCCCAGCGGCTCTGAGCAGCTTCAGCAGGTACCCCTCCCAGAGCAGGGCTGCATCTCAGGCCCCAGGCCCCTGTGCCTTTTGAGCTAATCTTTGCCGCAGATTGGCTTGGCGGGATTGGTTCTGCTTGCATTTTTACCGCTGCTAAGTCAAGAGCCTTGAAAAAGATCTAAGAAAGTTCCAGTATTGGCTTCTATTTAATTTCTTTTCATTACAGGCTGCCAATAGCTAAAGCAAAGAGGAATTGCTTTTTGGAAGGCCCTCTGGTCCTCGGTTCGGGTGCCCAAAGGGCTTTCCAGGAGCTCAGGCACCAGACAGCAGGCGGTCTTTTAAAATCATCAGCTGAGTCTCAGGTGTGTGCCGGGACAGTGCCAGGCACTCAGATCCTCTTCTGTTTCAACCCTTACTGCAACCTGACCAGTGAGGTTTTGCTGTTCCCATTTTCCAGATGAGGAAATCAAGGCCGAGCACAGGTAGGCCACTTTCCCAGGTCCTCATGGCCAGAGGGTACCAGAACTAGGGAGGGAATGCAGACCCCAGGGCTGCAGACCCATGCTTGCTCCTTTCTGCCCTTCCAGGACCAGCGAATGTGTATGGCGATGATGGACCACATGGTGACGTCCTGCCTGTGGAGCTGGGTCTCAGCCTGGGTTTGTGACAAATGCCACGCATACAGTGGCCTCCTCCCTGTGTGACCCTGCCTGGCAGAATTGTAAGCGCTTCCACATCAGAGGGAACTGCTGACGTTTCCGCCTGTGCAGCAGCTGTTACCACTCTTCGGGAATGGCCCCTTAATTTTCCTTTGGGCGACACCCCCCTGTTCTCAATTGTAGGCCTCCCTCAAATCGTAGGGATTGGTTCAGTAACAGGGATGTGGTCCAAGCCCCACCGGTGGGGCCCAGTCTTAGAAGTTTTACTGGAATGAGTCACTTGCTCTGGGGGGGCTTGCCTGACTGGTAGAAGCTAAGCCTAAAGCTCTGGGACCACCTTTGCCTCCAGGAGAGATTCTGCTTGAGAACAGAGCCTGCCTTGGGCAAAGCAGGGTGAGAGCTGGAGGGAGGTGAATTCCACACACGGCTTGAGTACCTGGGTCCAGCTGTGCCTGAAGCAGGACCCTGGACTTTTCCATTTCATGAGTCAATGTATTTCCTTTTATGCTTGAGCTTGCTTGTTTGGAATTTTGTCACTTCTGTCCAATGGAGTCCTGCGTCATATGGTCTCCACTGAGAGGCACCCTTGTAGCCTGACGGTTAGGGCAGATTACAGAACCGCAGTCAATTCTGCTTCTGACTAGCTGTGTGACCCTGGACAAGTTATTCAATCTCTTTGGGCCTCAGTTTCCTCATCTGTATAATGGACTATGATGGTGCTCCCTCTTCATAGGGCTGTGGTGACGATTACATGAATTGATACAAATAAAGCTCTTAGTACAGTGCTTGGCATAGAGTATGAGCACAATAAATATTAGTTGTTATTATCTACTACCTTTTAAAAAATTATCCCCAGACATGTCCCCAGAGCAGATACGACCCCTTACATTTTATAAATGAAGTGCCCGAGGGTCTCCTGAGTTCCCAGGCTGAGGAGTCTAGAGCGTGGTCTGCTCACAACTGGCTCTGTGGTCTCAGCAAGTTACGTATCGTCGCTGGGCCCCGGCTGGCTCCCCTGTGCAGCGGAGACAACCAGAGCGTTCACCTGGCAGACTATCAGTGAGGTGCTGTCTGTGTCTGGCTCAGGGTGATGCTGTAGAAACGAGCAATGGTACTGCTATCATCACTATTACTAAATGTAATTCCCCAAATCCACCATTGATGGTGGGTGTTCCGGCATCATGGAGGGGCTGGTAGGAAGCAGAGTGGGGGTTCTGGACTTGTGCGCTTCGTCACAGCGTGGAGAGGCTGCTCCATCATCCTGGGGTCACCCTGTGTCAGGACCCCCTTCATTCTCTGTCTTGGGCAGAAGTGACTCCTACACACACTCTCAGCTGTACTGGGCTTAAAAAAAAAAAAGATAAACTGCCACTGGGGAGGGGATGACATCTTATTTGGAGCTCAAACACATTTTGTAAGATTGTTTTTTGCCATTTCTCCTCTCTGGATCTGATGTCTTCTCCTTGGTCATTTAGTAAATGGTGATTATGGAGGGTGACGGGCAAATGGAGGCAGGCAAGGGGGGACGGAGCCCGAGCGGGAGGAGCATTACCTGCCATCGAGTATCCGAATCAGATTCCAAGTCAACAAACTTTTTTTTTTTTAAAGATTTTTATTGGGGAATTGGGGGGATGGGAACAGCGCTGGAGAATTGGGGGAAGGGGAACAGAAAAGTTGCTGTCCTTTTTTGTTTTTCAGTCTAGTTGTGGAGGACGTTGCTTCACTGGCCCAAGTTGGCACCATCATTGCGCTCTTCCCGGGCGAGACAGATCAGTCGCCGGCTTCTGGAAGGCAGCTCACGCTGGCTGCTGGCCACTCACTCTGACTGCTGGCTACACACGGTAGCCCATGGCAACCCACTGCCACAGGGGCTGCAGCCTACGCCGTCGCCGGCGACTCACGGCAGCCCAGCTCCAGGTTGAGCTGTTGTTCAGCATCTTAGCTGTAGAGGGCAGTGTCACTGGCCCTCATATGTGGGATCCGAACCGGGGCCCTCTGGCGTCCCAAGCCAGCTCTTAACCATTGGGCCACTCTGCCGGCCCCCAAGTCAACAACCTTTTAGACTGAAAGGGAATCGTGACAGGCTGAGGCCAAAGGCTGCAGTGATATCTGGTTTAACCTGCACAATTTTACACGATAGGGAAGTGAAGGCCGAGATGGGGACTGTGCCGAGGTCGCTTAGCCACTGCCGGGTTGAGCAGGGCCCAGCGCCCCAGGGAGTTAGACCATGCCACACCCTGCCTCAGCTGTCTTCCTTAGAGGACAGGAATGGACCATGTTCTAACCAGCTGGGTGAAATGAAGAGATGGGACAAGGAGGGGTCCAGGCAGCTTTGCACACCCTCTGCTTCCCTGTAGTGAAGCCAGTTACTGATGGGACCCTTCCTCTGCACACTGTCACCGTACACTCTGAGCCACGGTGTGCCGGCTCAGAGCTTACCTGGGACCTTTGGTGGTGGTTTTGAAGTCCTCCGACAGGGATGTAATGAGCATCACAGACGGGGTATCGGGTTCTTAGTCAGGTCTGTGAGGTTGGTGCCCTTGAACCTCCCTTTCCCTTTCTATCCCCCCAGATCTTCATCCAAAGGGAACACAGGCCCTGGGTCCAGCTGGCTGTGGGATGCCGGGCAAGCCAGGGGCTGTCTGAGCCTCTGTTTGCTCAGCTCCAAGGGTATAGGAGACACCTAGTGCGGACGTTAAGTTCACAGGCTCTGACTGTCAGGGCACGTTACTCGGCCCCTCTTTGCATGACCAGAGCAAGGCCAGAGCACCCAGGCGAGTGGTCCGGTCATATCCAGGCTGCCGTGTGTCCCAAGAGCCACAGTCTCTGTGGAAGTGACCTTCCCTGTCTCCCTTCCCTAAGATTCCAGGTCAACAGACCTGGAGCCCCAGAGGCATCCGTGTGGCGCTTTCTTGTCGGCTGTGGCAAGATCAGCTTCCGGTCCCTGTGCCCTGTCGGACAGGTCAGTCTCTTGATTCTCCCAGTCCCTGGAAACACAGTGAGCAGATTTTCCATCCTGCACGCTTGCTTTGGAGTTATTACATGTCATTAACAAATAAAATGTGTGGGTTTCTAACACACCGCTGTGGTTCTCTTCCTCCCATCTCCCCTGTGAAACGAATGTGAAAAGGCGCCGTGGACTAATACGGATGAGGTTGGAGTCCCAGCCCTGTCCCTCCCGTAAGGGCTGTGTGGCCGACAAGTCACTGTCTTTCCTGAGCCCTGAGAGTATCTTGGGCACATCAGGGACAATGACGCCTGCTGAAAATGAGCCCAAATAGCAAGTGTGAAAGCTGTAGCTGGCGTGGAGTAAATACTCAGAAAATGCAAGGCCTTCACTCTGAACGGCTGACCAGCCTGCCCACGTGCGATGTGTCCCTCTGGATGGAGGAGGTGAGACTAGGAGAGGGTGCTGGGGACAGAGCAGGGTCCCGGAAATCCTGCAGACAGAGACACAGCTGAGCGCATGAGGCCCAAGACGGCACGCAGATGGGTGGGGGGGAGCAGGACGTGGGCAGTCAGGATAGCGCAGAAAATGAGTCCAGGGCAGAATCGAGAGAGCGTTGGGGCAGGAGACCACCGACTAGACTTTGAGTGCTCACTGCTCTCCTTTCTCACTCTTTGGCCTTGCTCGGGGCAGTCACTTAACTGGTGTGTCCTTCTCTGTGAAGTGGTGGCATTTCTAACAGCTGCCCGCAGGACTGGGGGCAGGGTGAGCCGTGGGAAGGTGGTGTGTGAGCTTGCAATGCCCAGGGTCTCAGGTTTTGCCCGCTTGCCCTTCACCTTCAGGATCTGAGGGCTTTCTAACTTGGGGTGTCTCACAGGTAGGTAAGGACCCAGAGAAAAAGAACAAGGGTGCCTGGCTGAGGAGGCGAGTGGGGCTGAAATCCAGCCCGTGCTCTGTTGGCCATGTCGTGCATCCTAGATTGGGGGGCTGTGTCTGTTCAGGGGGGTAAGGCACCCTTGTTCTAAATTACCCCGAGGCATGTTTGCTGGCCAAGCTGTGCGCTCATGGGCTGTGTCTTCCCAGAGGGGTACGAATGGGGACGTGGACTCTCCGCGGCCCGAGGCCTGCTCCTGTTCTCTCTCTCAGACGCAGGACCGCTGTTGAACTGCCTGGTTCACCTCAGGCAGCTGCGTGAGGCTCCGTATTTCATCTCGGCTGTCGTTGAAGTCTGCAGGGGCAGCACATGTAGTAAACAATGTCACCGTTCAGTGAATGTAAATCTTACAGGAAGAATTCTCTTCTCTGATGATAAAAGTAATACATATTTATTGTAGAAAATCATGAAAACACAGAGAAGTATTAAGAAGGAAATGAAAACCATGCCTAGTCCTGCTACCTGGAGACGCTTCAAACCATTAAGTAGAGGATTCTTTGCATAGTCTTTCTCTATACATTTGAATGTTGGAGTCATATTGCATATGATTTTGTGTTCTTTTTAAACTTAATATTATACCACAAATGTATTCTCACATCCATATTCTGCCATGTCGTATTTCCGTGACTGCATGGTATTCTGGACTATGAACGTGTTAGAACTGAATCAACCAGCCCAGATGGGTTCCAACGGAACAGTTTTAAACAGCAGTGTTGACTGTACATTGTGTCTTTGTCTGATTATTTCTTTTAGGGTAACTTCCAGTAACTGAGGTTTTAGGGCTCAAGAGTGTGTAGGCAGCCTCCTCCTGCTTAGGGGATCCCCCACCCCTTGGGTGTGGGCTGAGACAGAGTGACTCACTTCTAATGAACAGGATATAGTGAAAGTGACAGGATGTCGCTTTCAAGATTAGGGTACAAAAAGGCTGTGACTTCCGGCTCCCTCATGCTTCTTGCTTGTCTGCTTTGAGCAAAGCTGGCTGCCATGTTGTGAACTGGCAGCCCTGTGGTGAGGCCCAGGTGGTAAGGAGCTGAGGGGGGCCTCTGACCAGCAGCCAGTGGGGGAACTGAGAACCTCGGCCCAATGTCTGGCGAGGAAATAGCCTTCCAGCCACCATGTGAAGTGCTTGGAGGAGTGTTCTCCTGCAACCGCGCCTTCAGGTGAGGCTGCGGCCTTGGTCGACACCTTGATTGCAGCCTGTGAGAGAGACCTGGAGGCAGAAACACCCATCCAAGCCATGGCTGGGCTCCTGACTCACAGATGCAGGAGATGATGTGTGATGTTTTAGGACACTAAGTTATGGGGTGATTTGTTACACAGCAATAGGTAACTAGGGCAAAGGGTGTGCTCGACCCTTTTGATGTGTATTTCCATCTCGCCTTTCAGAAAGTTTACCCCAATTCCCACCCACCACTCCAGCAGAGGGGAGTGCTAACAGATTAAGTTTTAGCAGGGGACATTGCTGACGGCCCGGTCCACTGCCCATAGCCCTTGTTCTGAGCAGCCTCTGTCTCTAGAGCGGCCAGGCCAGGGGGTGTGAACAGGTTCCTGACTCAGCCTATATCCAGGGGATCATCTCGGCTCTGTGTTCTGACATCGTAATGGAGATTCTGGCGGGCTTATTAAGGGTAAGGAGGTCAAGTGGGGCGCCTTTTCACTCTAATGGGCTTCCAGGGAGTCTGAGCACATCCCCGTAAGCCATTTATCCGTCTCTGTCGTCCATATCTTCAGTTTTAATTGCAAGATAACAAAATTTGGTTCTTCAGATTGAATTGGTATGTCCACATTTTGAATTCCTTTCAGAGCCCAGTATATTTCTTGCAGTCTCAATAATTTTGGAATTTAATGGAAACGAAGAAAATTCCATGGCCCTGCAGAAGCACACTGTCCCTTTGGTGATGCACAGAGCGGATGGGAGGCCTGGCTGTGTGCCTGTGTCCCTTCCTCACTCCTCTTCCTCTGCTGTGACATCCTGCAGGGACATGTGCAGCTTTCCCTCTCCCCACGCCATGCCTCCGGGAAGGGAGACCACTGGGGGCTGGAGTGCTCTGAAGGGAGCAAATGGCTGTCTCCAGGCTCTGTCCCTTCCTCTGGGAAACCCCACGTCCTCTCGCTGGCTGGGTTGTGGGAGAATTAATGGCGCTCTGCAAGGCTTTAATGGATCCATAATCCGTTTGCTTCGTTAGGGTCTGCGGCCGGGGAAGTTAATTGTGCCCTTGGAGATGCGATAAACGAGGCTCTGCTGCGGGGTTCAGAGATCAGGAGATTTCTTGTGTAGACATCAAGGCTGTCCTGACAGGCTGACCCATCCTTGTAAGCCAGAAACTTGGCCATGGGAAGCAAATTAATATTGTTTATGTTCTTCATTCATCAGCATGTTTGAAGGCCTTAAGGAAATGGTTCTTAATCTTCTGGATCATGGACCCCACAGAGAATTTCAAAACTGCACGTATCCATATAGCCCCACTTGCACACTGTTTTTTATTGGGAGGGGGAGCGTGGGTGTTGCACACCCTCTGACCTACTACACACGGCTCTCTTAGAAAGTTCATGGACTGACACCCCCACTCCCCAAATGGGATGACTTTAAGGCGATCGTTTTGTTCATTTACTCATTTATCTGGTCTCTGATTTACTTAACAGATATTTATTGAGCACCTACTATGTGCCAGAGAGATTATCTTTCTTTTGCCAAGTTTTGAGCCAGACATGACCCCGAGGGCAGTGAGACACAGAGATCTGCCTTTGGGAGGAGGTTCCCTCTGGTGAACACATGAAGGGGGAGAGGCTTGCAGGCGCAGCGCTGTGGAGCTTCTTGTCACGCTCTGTGTAGGAGATGACTGGCTGGAATTAGGGCAGTGGCCCTGCACATAGTAGGTGCTTCCTACATATTTGCTGTTGAATGACAGAGGGGATGGAGGGCTGTTTAACAGGTGGAATCAACACACTTTGGAGACTGGTATGCGATGCAGTGGGTGATGGGGGGAGGAGGATGGCATCTTTATTTCTGTCTGGGGCAACTGGAGTGATGATGGTGTTTTTTACTGATATGGGGACACCTGAGGAGGAACAGGTTTGGGGCCGGAAAGATGAGATTCATCCTGGACATGTCGGATTCAACATGTTCCTCTTTCTCTCCCCGGGATGGGTTTAGGAAATAATTGTCAGAGCCGGGCTGGCCTCTGGGAACTTTTCCCACGACCCTGATATCATCTTTGGACAAACCAAGGCCGTAAGGGAGAAGGGACTCGCTGGCTGACGGCCAGCCAGCTGGAAATCCTGTTCACTCTGCCCCTGTCCCCTCAGGTAAACTGCAAACAGGAACAAGCAGCCCTTGAAGGTTTCAGGTGTGTCCTTTCTTCGCTCTCTGGAGTATTGTTCTGGACGCAGCAGCAGGTGACACCTGTCTTTCGATCCAGTGCCTTGTTATCAGAGCAGATTCCCCTGACCCTGAATCCTAAGGACACAGAATCCTCAGGCCAAGCAAATACCTGGGCCATCAGCTCTCAATGTGTCTTGAAGAAGCGATAGGTGTCCTTGGAGTAAAGGGTTTCTGTAGTCATATAGGTTAGGGAATGTTCTCCTGTTTGGCTCCTGCTTTTTTCCCGGCGGTACCTGTGCTCCAGTTTCTCAGGTTGTCTCAGGGGTCTGCTTTTTCTTTCTGATGGACATTGCTTGCTGGGAGGGGTTTGAGAGGGTGCCTGGGTTTGGGTTCAGCCCCTGTCTGTGTCCAGGCCTCTGAGGTGGACCTGTGTGAACATGTACTTCCCCACCCCCAGCCTCAGGGAGCCGTGTCCAAGCACCGAGTCGGACACTGGGCGAAAAGCAATTATGGCTTTGGCATTCCCCAGTGGGGCCATTTGCGGGCCGGCGAAGCGGGAATATGCCTGTCTGGGTGGTGACAGCAATAATGGGAGCTCTGTGGGCCCAGAGACGAGGGCCAGGGCAGGCCCCTCTGGCCTCCCAGAGGGGCCTGAGGGTGGCACCACGGAGGACTGCCATTGCCGTGTACTCCATGGGTGCCACTGGCCCAGGGTGACTGTGCTGGCTAGGATGCAGCTTGGATTGGCAGGGAGGGGCCAGGGCATCAAGAAACCCAGTTCATATCACGGGTTTGTTGTGTGACTATCCTGGGCAGAGCGTCACGTCGCCATGCACAGAATAGGCACTTCCATAATTCCTTAATTCATCCTGCAGGTATTAACAGGCGGGGGTGGGTGGGGGGGTGGGTGGTGTCTACTTCCCATCAGGCCTCATGTGGGGTCTCGAGGGTGAACGGTGCCTTAGTTTGGATTCCTGGCATACGAAGCCTGAGACAAGGGCTCGAGTGCCAATAAGCAAACTGGGATCTATCCCAGGGAGCAGGAGTGATGGAGCAGGGAGAGCAGACTGGAAAAGGAGAGAAAGCAAACCTGAGGTACTGGGGGGGGGATGCCACGGACCCTGACACCTGATTCTGTTGGGACCTCCAGGGGTGGGGACAGACTACCCACTGAAAGGATGGAGGCAGGGCCGGTCCACCTATTGGCCCTGGCCATGCTGCCTGAGGTTTGCCCCCAGGGGCTTCACCCCTGCACCCAGGTCACTCCCATGTGCACAACGCAGATGTGAGGCAGACGTTGTGTGAGGTGACCTGACACCTACCCCCAAGGTGTACCTGAGTCAGAGGTGGGCCCAGGATGCCACCCGGGGCACCAGGGGGCTCTGCCATGTGCGGCCTGTCTTCAGGGCATGGTGAGGTTGGGTGGTTCTGGGCTGCGGGGGAAGAGGCCAGAGTGAGAACTGACTGCCTGTCCCAGGTCTTGCTCCCACATGACTTCCTCCACAGGCTGCTCGTTACTGTCTAATGAGTATTGTCGCTACATGTAGCCTTGGAACAAAACATTGAAAAGGGAACACTTACGGAAACGTGGTCGGGGGCCCCAGATCCCGGCCACCCCCCCTTCCTGGGCGGGAAGCTGTAGTGCTAGAATATCCCTAAGAAGGCCTGACGAATGACTTACTCGCTGCCTTCATATCTAAGAAGTCTTTTCTGGCCTCTTGAAAAAACCATAAGTTAGGATATTTTTTTTTCCCCAGAGAAACTGAATTAGCAATGTAATTCCTTCTAACGTGGTCATGAACATGTTACTCCAAGCCCTGACAATGAGCCCTCCTGGCTGCCCCGATGGCTCTGAGGAGCTGGGGCTGCCCAGGCCAGTGGGGGGACTTCTCTCTATTTGGTGTATCCTGAATGTGCATTTGTAAGGTGCTCCCCACCTTCTGGGAGCTGGGTCGCACAGAACGTGCATCCTCAGCATCCAGTGAATTCTCCGTGTCTGCCCGTGGCCAGCACAGCGTCCCTGACGAGGGATTCCTGTTGGAGCAGCACTAATTCTCGGCCTGACACACGGGCTGCTCAGCCATGTTTGGAGTTAAAATAATTCAGGTGGAAATGTGAGTTCTTTCTGCCATCCAAGAAGGTTCCACGGAGAGGCTCTGAGGTGGCATTTGTGTCTCTGGGTTTGTGGAGGGGCCAAGCAGGGGCCACTGGCTGTAGGCTGGGGTTGGTACACTTGGGGACCCCTGACGTCCTGGGTCTGGGAGTCAGGCAGGGATGTGGGGGGTGTGGTTATCAGAGAGCAGGGCTGTGGCGGGAAGGGTCAGGGCAGTATGGAGGCAGCTGAGGCAGGAACCGAGGTCCACAACCCAGTTGGTCAAATTCCAGCTGCCAGAACCCAGGCCAAGAACCCAGGCTCACCCCACAAACGCCCATCCAGCCTGGGTCAGGCCAGTGGTTAGTGGCATAGATGGCGCACAGCAGACACATGCATGAGACTTTTGAACAGCACAGGGTGGAGGAAGAGCTTCTGTATTGGAAGCCAGAATTGGAATTAAAACAAGACCCTGTTGACTGGCGAGGGAGACAGTCTTGGAAGAGGAAGAGATTCAGGAACAAGGGGACAAGCCCTGTAGCAGGTGCTCGGTGTGAGTACAGAGAGGGCTGGGGAGATGGAGGGATCTGGTCAGCACGGACATCACGTTCCTGGGGGAGGGGGCTCTGCGTATCCTCGAGAGGGCCCCTGAGACCATATTTGAACTCAGGGGCCCACCTTTCCTGGGCCATAGCAGGTTGGACCAGAGAGGAGACTTGATCCAAAGGGAGCCAAACTCTTGGTAAGATGAGCTCATCGGCTTCATCTCTGGGGAATTTGGGATTGGGCGTTCATTGGTGGGATGATGGCCCTGGAGCTGGGGCAGCCAAGTTTGAATGTTTGAGCAGCTGTAGAGAAAAGAGATCTGTGGGAGAGGGAGGAATGGAGAGATGGACAGTCAGAGAGGAGAGGTGGGACTGTGCAGCCCTGGCTGGAGAAGGGTTGTTGAAGTCAGCCGACTTGTCCTAGCCAGTATCTGGTCCCCATTTCCCATACCTGCATTTCTTGCCCTCAGTTTCTTGATATATTTTCAGACAACTGATTAGCGTCCACTTTTTGAGAGCTGATTTGAGTAGGCTTCAGTTTCTAGTATCTGGAACAATCCCTGGGAGAGCCGGTGTCCTCATTGTCATTAGTGGACAGAAGAATATGGGAGAAGTGGGCTTGGGAAGGGCTGGTCCTGCTGCTCTCTGCGTGGCTGGACCATGTTGGATCCCACCAGCTCATCCTGGGTACCAGCTCCGGAGAAAGGCAGACCAAGCTGGAGTCCGTTCATGGAGAGTGACCCTGGGGTGGAGGGTACCTGGACTCCTGGCATGAGAGGAATGACAAAAAGGTTACACGTTCAGCCTGGAGAGAAGCAGACTCTGTGTGGGACATAGAAGCATTCTGATGTTTGAACACTTGTTACAGAAAAAGCAGAGACTGTTCTATGCTCTTGTTGGATTAGTTCCAAAGGTCAAAGGCCCCAGGTGTAAGGGAAACCTGGAGCTGTCTGCCGGAGGATGGGTGGCCTTGGACACAATAAGCTCCCCATTCCTGCTGTGGAAGGGATGCTTGGATGAGTGTTACAAGGTGTGCAAGAATGGAATTGAGGGCCTGGACTGGAGAACCGTAAAGAACGTCCTCAACTGCTGGTAGGACCCAGCCCCGAGAAGGATAATCTCCAGCCGTAACTATGGAAATGACCATGACCATATAAAGAACATCTTTACCTGCTGGTAGGAAGAGCCCAAGCCATGACCTTGAAAATGACAATGACCAATGACTATGACCATAGAGAATATCTTCTTCACCTGGACGATAGTACCCAAGGCCAGGGCAGGGACAGCCCCAAGCCATGACTGGGAACATGAGTGGATTGCAGAAACGGATGGATCCTGTGACCCATGGGACAGGCAGGTGAGGCCTCTGGTCCAGAGACTCTTGGCAGAGATGGAGAGTTCTTCCCGGAAGCAGGCCTGAGAAACCATAACTGGTTACAATGTCTTTGGCTACCTATATTTGCGGGCTGTTGCCCTGCTGGGGGGGGGCATCTGCAGGTGAGGGGGGTTGGAGGGATGGTGGTGGGGGTTGTTCTGTGGCTACAGAGCCAGTGAGGCTGCAGAGGCTGAGGGGGAGAAAGAGATATCTCAGGAACAAGGTGGTTGCAGCAGGAGAGGAACATAGGGAATAAACAGAGATATTTACACAGGATTTTAAAGAAGTTTTGCATTGAGATGTGAACATTTCAGTATAATCTGCAGTCCTTGACGGCACTTTGGGGTATTGTCTTCTCTCTAGGGGTGGGGGTATGTTTGGAGTGGCTGGGGGGAGATGCAGGGTGGGAGAGGAAGTGACCTCTCAGGCTGAGGGTTGGAGAGGCCCAAAGAGGCCCACTTATTCTGTTCCTTCTTTACTTGGCTTTACTTTACTTGCCTACACATCTGGTTCCTTCTTTACTTGGGCTCTGGGCCAATTTCTTGGTCAGTTGGCCAGTGTTCCCCAAGGGGCACCTCCCCATCAACCTCAGGATGTCTTCCCCTTCCCAGACAGTCAGGGAGGGCTCGAGCCACAGGTGGACCTCGGAGACCCTTCATCAAAGCTTGTCCCAGAACCGTGCCTCTACAGGGAATGTCCCATTGTCCCCCATCTGCCGATGGGAGATTAAGAAGGGAAATAGGCTATTTGAGAAGCTGGGTAAAAATCATTGTGGCTTATTTCTGGGGAGACAGGTTATGACCTCGGGGAGCCCTTCAGTGGTGGCAGAAAACAGACTGTGACAAAGGGAAATGCAAGAAGAGAGAGCAGTGCAAATTCCAGCCCAGTGTCCTTCCCAGAAAGTGACTGTGAAATTTTTCTGTGGAACGCGCCATTCCCTTAGCATGGTGAAGCGGATGGGGGCTGTGGCCGTTCCTGGGGTGGCTGCAGTCCGGCAGCCTTTTGTAATTATCTCCTAGTAATTATCTTCTAAGACTTTGGGTAAACAGCAGCCTGCTTAGCCATCCTTGAAGAATTAAATCATTACATTTATTGCTCCATCCACTTGCTATTAACCTCCTAAGAGGCTTTTCCACCTCAGAACTAGGGTTTTCATTTGATGAACTCGAAGGAGGACGTTAAAATCGGGAGGCATGGGGGTGCGGAAAGCTCATTAGCTGAGGGCTGGCTGGAGGTAAATCTTGTCGATCGCAGCACTCACTCCCTCAGCAGGTCTGTGTCAGGCGTCTCTTGTCACTGGCATCCCTGACAATGGCACACGCTTCTCAGTGCAGAAGCTTGTCATACGGAGTGTATCTTAAGATGCAAAGAGCTGAGCTTGGAAGGTTCTGGAGAGTTCTGGGGAGAGACACAGGCAGGCAGGCAGGCAGGCAGGCAGGCTGTGTCCTTCCAGGGAGAGGAGGGGTGATGTGGCTGGGACTGTCTGGGGCCTGGTCTGTAGGGCCAGAAGGATGGATCGAGGTCTCTGTCGCACTGGGAGTGTGCAGCAAGCTTGGCTGCTTGGGTGAAGGTCAGATGAAGATCAAGAACATGGATTCAGTGAGGATCTGCCCTGACTGTCCTTTAGGGTCTTGGTTGCCTTTTTCCCCCCCGTGGAGATTTCAGGGACAGCCCCAAGCCATAACCATGAAGATGAGCCTACCACAGAATCTGACAGGCCCCCAACCTGTCCAGAGACCCTTGGCAGGGATGAAGAGCTCCTCCCAGAGGTGAACTTGAGAAATTACAATGTCTCTGGCTATGTGATGATGTTTGCTGGCCATTGTCCTGGTCAAGGGCAGTTATTAGCCGAAGGGATTGGGAGGGAATGATGGTGGGGATATCCTGTGCTCGAAGCTGCCCCAATAGGCATGTGGGATTATGCTTTCGGGGGCAGGTGGGGCTGCACAGGTGGGACCCAGGCCAGCTCCTAGGGCTCATGCCTGGGCTTGGGGGCTGTGACTGGCTCTTTCTTCTAAGGGTTTCATGTGTTGGGGAGAGTGAGGCATTGCCCTGTCACCCTGTAGGTGGGCAGTGGGCAGCCAGGGAGTCCCAGGCAGGGGTTACAAGGGGACTCACTCCAGAGTGCCTCCTGTGTGCCAGGCACAGTGCCAGGCAGGAGATACCTAACGGCCATTCAGACACGGCCCTTGCTCTCATGCAGAGGACAGGATCGTAGCAGAGCTCCGAGTATGACCGGGACCAGCAAGGACACCAGCCACGGTCAGCCCTCTGGCCTCAAGCCCCTGGGTCTAGCTGGGGATCAGATAGTCAGGACTAATTCTCTGGCTTGTTTTTTAGACATTGAAGCCATTATACATGAAGCAAAATTAGAGGAAATGAATGAGCAGAATCAATGTAAATCCATTTTGGAAGAGGCCATTATAATGGCTCATTTCAGAAATCCTTTTGAAGCTGGCCTTCCCCATCTTCCTCTTAATAACCAAGAAGCCCGTCGGGTGCGGTGATGTAACATTGCGAAACCCCCAACTGGGTCACAGGAGTGGTCAACAGATTTTTTAATATGTAAGTTATTTTACATCAAGGACTTAGCAGGTAGAGAAACGGAATGGCTCTGATTTTAGTATACATTATAGTCATGTGTCACCTAACGATGGGGATACATGTGTTCTGAGAGATGCATCATTAGGCGATTTCATTGTCATTGTCGTGAGAACATCACAGAGAGCATGTACACAAACCTGGAGGGGGCCGCCTGCTCCACACCCAGGCTGTGTAAGATAGCCTGTTGCTCCTGGGCTACAAGCCTGTACAGCGTGTCACTGTACTGAGCACTGCAGGCAACTGTAGCAATGGTATTTGTGCATCTAAACACATCTACACATAGAAAAGGGACAGGAAACATGTGGTGTCAAAGATAAAAGGAACAGAGGGGGTTGTCATGGTGATGTGGTTTTGGCTACTGCATGTTGGACCAGTAGTCAAGATTAAGGAACTTTGCTGTATTCATAAAAAGGAGGATGTTTTAACACAGAGAGGGTATAGAACTGAGGACTCAATATATTGACTTTGGAAATTCTTGCTTCCATTGACGCTATCTGGCACAAAAGGCTCTCTGGCATTGGATTGATGGAAGAAATAAAACTTATTTATGTTTTACATCATTTGTCCTGAAAATATTTCCAAAGTACAAGGACAGGCTGGCTACGCACTGCCACAGAAAGCTTTTCGAAAGTGGCAGTGGTACTTAATACCTGTCAAGGTGGCTCCGGTGGACCTGTGTCCTTGTACCTTAAGTCCTCGACAAAGAATTTATATCACTGTACACTGAAGGCTATCAGGCTGGATCTGGGAGGGCCATGGCGCCTGGCGAGGATGCAATGCTGAGGGCACAGGCTCCTCTGTGCTGAAATAGGTCAGTGGCTGACAGAAGTCATCTGTGCACTCAGAACTCGGGTGCTGTGAGTGAGGGGGTCTCTGTGGCCAAGCCCCACAGATACTGCTCCCATAAGAGAAAAAAAATTCCTCCTGAACCACGTTCACGTATCTTTCCATTTCTTATAGGATGTTCATTGTAATCTTATGGGGCCACTGTCATGCTCGTGTACAAGGTCTATTGTTGACAAGAATGTCATTATGTGGTGCATGACTGCACGTTCACTGCTAAGTTCTGTGAGATGGAGATTGTGTCAGAGAACTGGTGCTGGATAATTGCTTTACCTTCTAAACCTGGTTTGCATCAAAATGATTGGAGGGAGATTAAAACAAAAATGCCATGCCCTTCAGATCTACTGAATCCCAAATCTCTGGGGACTGGGAGCCCCAAATCATGTCACCCTGCCAGGTGTCCCTCAGAGAACTGGAAGGGTGTGAGGACGGACACCAACGTCATAGAGGAACCACTGACGGACGCGGCTGTCTGATTCTGTTGGGCTGCCTTTTGGTCCAGCCCCACCCGACTTTTTCTGTCCACCCTGTCTTGCCTGCCCCTTGGGCTACTCTGTGTCCCAAGATGGGGCACCCTTGTCCCAGCTCCAGCATTTGTTCTTAGGTGTTCTTAGCACCCTCCTGACAAGCTGATGTGGTTGGCCCCTCCAGACTCGATTTGCGGTGTTGTTGGGCTAAAAGGCCTCATCTCTGTCAGGCAAATAAGGGGCTGAAAGAAGGACTGAAGGGGCCAAACCTACTGCATGTCCTCTTTGCAAAGCTGCTGGGTGACTGATGCACTCACAGAGGGGGTCCACCCTTCAGGGCACCTGTGTGTTTCATCAACCATGTCCAGAAGTAGCCAGGTAGTTCTTCCCCCTGGGCCGCTGATGTGAGATGCCTGTCAGTCACAGTCAGTCCCAAACTGGCCCTTCGCTGTCCTCTGTCCCCATCCCGTGAGGACCTTCCACTGTGTCAGAGCCTGCGCGGAGCATTGGTGGAGTTTTGGGGACACAGTTTATAATGGATCTGGCTGCAGGGAAGGAGCTAGGTGGGGATCACCTAGGTGATGTCTGTGGATAAAGAGCTTTCCTGAGCTGTGCTGGCAGCCAGGGCTGTGCCCTGTAAGGGCTGAGGGATGTTTCCAGGCGGCCTGTGTGAGGGCCCCCACAGAGCAGGTCTGAGGGAAGCACCCGTGGAGGTGCTCACCTGGGAAGTGTTTAAAGGGCCCCACCACCAACTGTGAGGCAGAGCACCTTCTCTCCGGTTTCAGCCCAGCCCTGGAACGAACCCGGCAGGTTGTGACTTGGGCAAATAGCTTAATTGGCTCAATTTTACGAGGACAGACCATAGTGACTTGCTTCTGATGAGAGAAGAAGGCCTACCTGATGGGGTGCCACTTTGAGGTTACAATTACGAAAAGATACTGGCTTGTTACGCTGTGGGTGGGCCCTGGCCAGGTGCTCAGGACACACAGGTGAATACATGGTCCCTGGCCATGTGGGGGCCTCAGACACGGGTCGGCAGACAGAAGCTGAAATAGGGGCTGAAAATAAAGGCATGTGAAAAGCTTGCAGAGGGGCCCACAGAGCAGACAGTCATGTAACGGGTGGGATGGGTGAGGAGAACAGGGTGAGGAATAGAGAAGGCTTTGTGGAGGAGGAAACGTTTGAATTGGGCTTTGGAGGTTGAGTAGCAGTTCATTGTGGGAAAAAAACATGACAAGTAGAGGGAGGATCTCAAAGGCATTGGCCCTAAAGGGCCTGCCACATTCAGGGGACCTACGGAGAGGCTGGTGTGCCTGGGCTTGGGGTTCAGCATGCTCTTGGGCTCCAGCACTGTGATTCCATCCTTTGGGGGGCTTGCTTAGCTGATGTGGTAGCTGACCTCCTAAATGGCCTGCAGTGAGTCTCTCCTCTAGGTATCGATGCCTTTGTATAGTGCTTTTTGACATTAAAAAGGGCTGATGCATGTGACCAGTGGAGTACTGCTGAAGCGCTGGTGTGTGACTTCTGAGACTGGGTCATAAAAGCATTGTAGCTTCCACCGTAGTCTCTTGGATTGCACACCTGGGCAGGCCAGCCACCATTCTGTGAGGACACTCAAGTAGCCCTGTGGGGGGACCCCATGATGAGGAGCTGCAGTTCCCTAACAGTGGCAAGAATAACTTGCCAGCCGTGTGACTAAGCTCCTTGGAAGTGAATCCTCCAGCCCCAGCCAAGCCTTCAGGGGACTGTAGCCCAAGCTGACATTTAACTGCAATCCCATGAGAGACCCCAAGATAGAACAGCCTAGCCGAGCTGCCCCTGAATTCTTGACCATAAAAACCGTGAGATAATAAGTGATTATTGTTGTTTTAAGCCGCTAAGCTTCAGGGTAGTTTGTTACACACACTAGATAACAGCTTCTAAGTTCGCTGCCAAGGATCTCAGCTCCTGTTCATTCACGCTGTCACGCAATGTCCTCGTCTTGAGTGTGGAGTGGACATAGTGACTTGCTTCTAAATAAAGAAGAAGGTCCACTGATGGGGTGTCACTCTGCGATTACAGTAGAAAAAGACTGGCTTCTCTTTTGCCTGTCTTTCTTGCTCTGTCAACTGGCTCTGAGGAAAGCCAGCTGCCATGTTGGGAGCTGCCATATGGAGGGGCCCACGTAGCCAAGAACTGAGGGACAGCTCCAGCCAACAGCCAGCAAGAAATCGAGCCCATGAGCCCAACAACTTGTGAGGAAACGAATCTTGCCAGCAGCCATGTGGGTGAGCTGAGAGCTGAACCTTGAAATGACTGCAGCAGCCCCAGTAGACATCTTGATTCCAGCTTGTGAGCGGCCCTGAGTCGGAAGACTCAGATAAGCTGGCCCCAGATTCCTGGCACACAGAAACTGCGAGGAGGTAAACGCTTGTTGTTTTAGAGCTGCTGAGCATGGGGGTCATTGGTTATGTAGCCTTAGATAACGAACACGGTTAGGATGAATGGTCTGTCCTGGCCCCGGGCAGCCACTCGGCCTTGGTCTAGACCTTGATGTCGGCCCACCACTCTAACCTTGGTCAGGGCCTGGGACCGGTGGGGGCTGTGAAGGGGATGAGAATCTGAGGGCACATCCTATTACCTGCTGCCTTCTGGAAAACCAAGCCAGCCTCCCTAAGTCTAGAGGAGGTGAAAAGCATGTGGGTGAGACATATGTTGAGGGCCAGGTTCTGTCACCTCGTACCTGTGTGACCTTTAACAGAGTTATAAATCCTCCTGGAGCTCTAGTGCCCAAGCAGTCCTCTTGGGGCTGAGAGAGAAGCCACAGAGTGACCAAACTGCCCAGTCAGTACCAGCCAGAGAGGTGACATGAGGACCAAGTGAGAGGGTCTTCGGAAGGAGCTAGAACATGGCGGGTGCTGGATACATGCTTGACCCTGTAGCTGTTGGGATTGTCAATGTCATCATCTTCAACCCAGCCATGTTGTCACAAAGTCCTCACAGCGCCATCCTGGTGCCCGGACCTGGGAGGACCTAGGAGAATACCCACTCTTCAAGGATGCCGGAGGTCTCAACTGTGCAATCATGGCGGCTGTGCTTGGGGCTTCCTGGGGAAGGCTCCCCCATAGAGTCCTGGAGGCTGTGAGTCTGGGCAGAGCTTTGCAGGTCGTCCTGCCTGGAATACCAACGCCTCCACCCAACTCTCCAAAACTGTACGCTCTCCTCCTCCACATGCGCTGAGGGTCTGCCTCGCTTGGCTGTTTATTTCTTGCCGTAGGAAGTGATGATTTAATTCTTGCCTGGGATATCATTCAGCCCAAGTTCGTGCTGAAGTGAAACATATTTCAGTACCCACCAATTTCCATATAAATAAAAAAGGAGGAAGAAAAAAAGAAAGAAAACAACCTCAAGCAGCATCTTCACAAACTATGCATTTGAAACCTGTTTCTTGAAGATGGATGGCTCCGTTAGGCTGCTAAGAGGGTTTTTCTTGACTTGTCAACAGTTTTATCCCCCCAACCCCACCAAACATTCTTGGGTATAAATTATTCATTGCCCAGTTAGCGGTTAAAAAAGCCCCCAAAACCAGATGCCTGGGGCTGAGGCTCTTTCTTGATTCTCCCTCTGCTTTTCACATCCAAGTTATTTATTCCTCCCTGCTTCTGGAAAAGTAGAAATAACGGGAAATCTCCTGAATCCGAGGTTCATGGCTGGAGCCTGATGGGAAAGTCGTGTTGAACCCAGTGTGAGTTTGGCTGGTGGGGGTGGAGGGGTGAAGGTTAACTCTTACAGTTGGGGGTAAGGCAGGACACTGAGGTTATCAAATATACGTTGAGATAGGAAATAGGTGTATTTGTGCTACTTCTTTTTTTCTGTTGGCAGGAACTCCAAGGTTTTCAAAAAAGCAGAGAAGAGCCGTGATTCTATTCTGGTCCCAGCCATTTCAGAGCCCACCCTGGCAAAGGGTCTGAGGCTTCCTCTGCACCCCTGATCTCACTCTCCTTGGGCCCCTCCTACCATGGGGCCAGAGATAGCACCCCCTTATCTTTCTCCCTCAGGCCCGCCCTTTCTTGTCCTGTAACCCGCACCTCCCCCCACGCCCCCCACAACCAAACTGGCTCCTCCTCCAGTGTGGATTCTCAGGCTTGCCATCTCTGTGCCCCTATGGGACTCAGGTGGAGGTGGTGGTGGGATTAGGCCTCAGAGCCTGTATAAACCACCACAAAGCCTCACAAACTGGGAGGCTTAAAACAACAGAAATCCATTCTCTCATAGTCCTGGAGTCTAGGAGTCTGGAATCAAGGTGTCGGCAGGGCCGTGCTCCCTCGAGACTCTGGGTAGAAGCCTTCTTGCCTCTCCCGGGCTCCTGGTGGTGGCCGACCACCCCAGGCTGCAGCTATAGTCTCTGCCTCCAGGGTCACATGGGCTTCTCCCTGCGTGCATCTGTGGCCAATCCCTCTGCATATAAGGACATTAATCCTAACCGATCAAGGGCCCGCCCACGCCTCATCTTAGTCTAGATACTTTTTTTTTTTTTTTAGCTGAGCCATCCTGCCACCTGTTGGCAGCTCAGCAGCTGCTCAGCTCGAGCCGGATTTGAACTGCTGTTGCTCAGAGCTCAAACTCTTGAGCGAGCTCTTAACCAACTGAGCCAATCAGCTGGCCCTCCACGCCTCATCTTAAATTCATTAGTTACACCTGTAATTACCCTATTCTCAAATAAGGTCACACTTACAGTACTGAAGGTTGGGACTTCAACACAGTGTTTTGGAGGACATAATCCAACCCATGGCAGGGACTGGGCCCCAGAGTAGAGCGTCAGAAGTGTTAGATGACCAAACAGTTGGCATCCTGCTGAGGCCTCACCTTCCCCAGCAATATGCTGGCACCAAAGGCCCCTCCTCTGGCTCTGGCTGGGAGATGCCAGGCCCTGGTGTGGGCCTAATAACCTGTCTTTTTATACCTGTGTAGAGAGAAAATTGGGCTGACTGTGGGACTGACCTACATCAAATAGGTGGCCTGGTCAGAGGCCACAGTGTCTACCTGCCATCTGCAGTAGGGGATGTGGCCTTTTGCAGGTCCCCCCGCTATTTCCTTGACTCCACCTCAATTCCCAGTTCTCCTCCCCCATGTTCTTCCCAGACCCTGGGGGCTTTGCCAGGACAACATTTCTGGGTGGGTTTTCCGATGGCCTCTACTCTCTACTGCTCAGTCTACTGAGAAGTGGCCGGTGCAGCTCACCCGTCCCCATGTTAGTGCCGTGCTGAATGAAGCACTTTCATGGGAGGAGTGAAGATGGAACCATTTCTGTGTCTTAGGCTGGGCCTTGGATTATTTCCCCCAATCCTATTCCCTAATGTGGGGAAAAGGGATTAATGGTCTTATTTCCAAACATTTTGTGTTGGAATTAATGCTAAGGGAGAGAAACGGCCAAGAGCTTTGGCTCTCAGAGAAGCTTCCCAGGTGCTAGGTTTATACATACCGATGGGCGTCAGGTTTCGTCAGGGCCAGTCCTGCTCCCAGCATCCATCACCTTTCACTAGCCCAGCTGTGGCCACAGGGTATTGGGCTGCCTCACCCAGAGAGCAGACCAAACAGGCAGAGTCCTGTTGGCTCCAGTTCATTGCACTGAATGTGGTTGTCACTTCGGGTCATTTACCTTTGGTTCAATTTCAGTTTATTTTAAGTCAGACAAAGCATCTTTAACAGGAGGTCCTGGGGTTCTTCTGAAGTATGGGAGTGAGTCCATTTGGAGCAAGGGTAGCAGAAGGAATTGATAGGAGATCGGTGTGAGCCCCTGGCCCATGACAGTTGAGGAAGAAAGGAATTAAGTACCCAGCACTCCCACATACAACATTGGACTTAGTCCTTACAATAGTTTGCCCACTGCACAGATGAGGAGACTAAAACTCAAAGGGACCAAGTGATCTGCTTAGGTCACCAGGCTAGTAAGTGGCAGACCCTCACAGACCCAAAGTTCTTCAATGAGAGGATTGCTTCTCCAGGCAGGTAGCTTCCATGTCCCTCTGATCACTTAGTGGTGGGTGGTGGCCTAGTCCAAATGACCTTTGGGAAAATGAGGTTCTCTCCCAGGGCTGGGGGTCTGTGCAGAAACCTTTGGAGCTGAGTGCTGCCTTCTCCTTGGCTGTTGCGGGAGCTGCACCTGTTACATATCTGGTGAGTATGAACTATATTGATGGTGGAACTGCAAAACCCAGGATGGATGGCCCTGACCTTGGGGTACTCGATATGGAATCACTCAGGGGGGAAAGATACAGTGGGGATTGAGGTGGGGGGGCGGGGAAGAGACGCTCGCCTGGAGGCATGGGGGAGATTCCTTTTCAAAGGCCAAGACTTGGAGCTTCTAATTTCTCAAATAAGAGAAGGTCTTTTGAAATGAGGGCTTTTCAGGGAGTAGTTGGAAGTATTTTGCAGAAACCTGGACTGTCCCAAAGAGAAACAGAAGTAGCAAGATGCTCAAAAATTAATTTATTAATAAATTCCATTTTATTTTCTATTGTCCAAGTCACTTAGTTTTGTTTTTTATTGTTTTGTTTCCTTTCTTCAGACTGGATTCTTTGAAATAATATTGACATGAATCTGTAGGTCATTTACTTTTCATATTATTTTTTTTAGTAACAAATTTTGTTGATATATAATTCACATATACGGTTCATTCATTTAGAGTGTACAACACAATGGTTTTTGGTATATGCACCTACTTGTGCGTCCACCACTACAGTCAATTTTAGAACATTTGTTATCTTCAGGGCAGTAGTTTTGAGCACGAGCCCGGTCACCTGGGGATGATAGTGGTCTTAGCAGGGCTCTCTGGCCACTGATCTCTCTGTTAAGCTGTCTGCTTCATGTGGTAATATGCCAATCCATTAGAACCTACTAATCACCTGCTGACTGCCCTATTGTTTTAAAAAATGCCCGGAGTTCCACATAGACTTTGAGGCCAGAATTTGATGTTTGTTCTGACTCAGGAGGGCTCTGTCTCTCTCCCTGGTTCTCTTTGCTGAGCTGGCTAGCTTTGGGCTGCTCTTAATGAAGAGGAGCTATTGTTTTCATGGGTGCACTTAGGCTTGAACCTTCCTGTATTCTGTTTCAAATAGAGTCAGTGCCTTTGGAGAGAGCTTCAGAGTTCTTTTTTCACGACTGCCACTCCCCTTGGGCAAAGTTTATGATCTAGAATTCTGGGTGCCTCTGGTCTTCTCACCTTGCCTCTCCCATGGGAACTGTGCCCTATGAGCTTTCTAGGGTGAGGGTGGTGGTTATACCCCAGTCTTCTTGGCCTGCCCCACCTGGGGTAGAGCCTCCATCCAATGGGTAGTGGCTGGGAGGGAGGTATCCCTGACTACTTGGCTATACTCACCAGGAATTAGGCTTTCCAACTTGGAGTTGGAGGGATGAGAAGTGCTGGTGACCTCTCCCTCCTGGTGACATATGGAAAACCTTGACTGGGAAAGAGGGATGAGGAAGCCCTGACTTCTTGGCCATATCCATCCTGGTAAAGCTTCGGTCAAGCTGAACCAGGGCTGGGGAGAGAGAGAGCAGGATATGAAACGTCTTGCTTTGCTTACTGAGCTATAGTAGATTTTCTTAGATAAATGTTTCTTTATTTACCATATGCTCTTATGACAGTTCTCCGAGAACTGAAATGGTTGTTTGTTTTTTAAAATAATTTTTGCCAGTTTTGCTTGTTTCACTGGGGAGTGGTCCGTGGACTGACTTGTGCCATCATCTCAGAAGTGAAAACTGCTTTGTTTCATTTTATTAATAAAGATGTCTTTATATTAGATTGGGTTGTCGGAAAAGTCATGACGCATTTTTGCAACAAAAAACAGAAAAAATGTGTCATGACTTTCCCGACAGCCCAATAGCTTTGGTGGTATGTGATAAGTTTTTATAAGTTGTATTCTAATTCTCTGTTGCATTTATTTATTTTCTGAACTCAATAGGAAGAATATTTTAGTTTTCAAATGGGCTATCTATTGGGTTGTCAGAAAAGTCATGACGCATGTTTGCAACAGATGGCACTAGTTCATTTTTGGAAGTACTAGAGTCATTCGCATCTATGTTATTGCTATGTCATTTGACAGCTGACAGTTCTAGCTTTGTTAAAAAAATTGAGCAATTTAGTTGAGTTTTGGAGATTTTACAAGTTGAAGATGGAAGACCAAACTGTGCATTGTTGCCATATATTACTGTTTTACTTCCATAAAGGGAAGAACGCTCGTCAAGCTTGTGAAAAGTTGCATAAAGTTTATGGCGACAATGCTCTACAAGAACGTCAGTACCAACAATGGTTCATGAAATTTTGTGCTAATGATTTTGATCTCAGCGACGCTCCTCGGTTAGGGAGGACCACTGAGGTTGATGACAATAAAATAAAGGCATTGATGAAGTCAAACCCATGTTACATGACACAAGAGATTGAAGAAACATTGAACATCCATTATTCAAACATTCATGACCACCTGAAGAAGCTGGGATAGGTAAGCAAACTCGATCTTTGGGTTCCACATGAACTCAAAGAAGTTCATTTGACAGCGCGTATAAACATCTGCAATATGCTCATTAAACATGAGGAAAACAACCTTTTTTGAAGCACTGGTAACTGGTGATGAGAAGTGGATTGTTTACAACAATGTGGTGTGCAAATGGTCTTGGTCCCAATGTGATGATTCGCCTCAAACGACATTGAAAACAGACATTCATCAGAGGAAGGCTATGCTGTCAGTGTGGTGGGATTTTAAAGGTGTCATGTTTTTCGAGCTCCTACCAAGGAACCAAACGATCAATTCGAATGTATACTGTTGGCAATTGGACAGTTTGAACGAATCCATCATCCAAAAATGTCCAGAGCTTGTTAATTGTAAAGGGGTTGTGTTCCATCACGACAACACGAGACCACACACAAGTTTGATCACCCGTCAAAAATTATTGGAGCTTGGATGGGATGTGTTGCCACATCCACCATACACGCCTGACCTTGCGCCATCAGACTTCCACTTGTTTCGCTCTCTACAAAACTCCTTGCGTGGTATAACGTTCAACTCAGATGGGGCTGTAAATCAGCACCTTGTTCAGTTTTTTGCAAATAAAGACAGGTCCTTCTATGAACAAGGAATTATAAAGCTCACTGAAAGATGGCAAAAGGTTATCGAACAAAACAGGCAATATATCATTGATTGATCTTTGTTCTTTATATAAATAAATGACCTTCGAAAAACATAGACAAAATATGTCATGACTTTTCCGACAACCAATATTTTGAGAAACTGCCAGACTGTTTTCTAAAGTGGCTATACTTTTCTCTAAAAATAGCCCTTTTTTGATTTCTAGATCTTTTTGATGCTGAAAGCTCCAAGCATTTAAATATGTTAACATTGATTGAGCTTCCACAACGACCCTAAGAGGCAGGGGTTCCTATCCCATTTTAGAGATGGGGAAATAAATCTCGGAGAGATGTGGCAGCTTGCTCAACATCACTTAGCCGGTAAGAGGCAGCCCTGGGATCAAACTCAAGCCACCCACCCACCAAGCTCCCTCTTTTCCCTCTCAATCCATTGACCCCTCAGGAGGTGCAGTGACCGGTGGGCTCTTCCCTTCCTCCACAGTCCTGGGAGTGTCATGGAAACTTTCTCCACGGGGTTCACAGGTCTCTCTCTTCTTTCTGCCCCAATGGTCTCCCAGGCTTTGTGCGGTGTGTTGAATATGAATTGGAAGAAGGCAAGACCTGATCCCCAAATCCTAGAGTCTCTGGACTTCCCAGAGCTAGATGGAGACAACACCCAAAGAACGTTGGCCTTCCCGTGTCCCTTGGACCAGCGAGAGCACATGCCTGGGGAAAACGAGGAGTGAGGCAGAGTCGGACGGAAGCCACAACTTCCAATGAAAATTCATTGCACATTAGAAGGTGCAGATTAGAAGAAGCAGATTAGAAGACTTCTGATGAGCGTCACCAACTGAACATCAAAACAGCGCCACAAATCAGGGCAGAACCCAGATGGTGGGTTGACTCAAGCAGGCAGGGAGTTATGATGGCAAGAAAAGCACCAGAATCAGGCCCAGTGAGCGTCTTCAGGGTTTTATACACATTTCATCAGTTCCTTGCTAAATTTCTCCAGACAAGTTGATGAAGTAAATGTTCCCACCTTTTGTCCTCTGATTTCTGAAATGCACCTGTGGCTCCCAAGGCTTCTGTCACTGCCTCGGGCATGATGTGCTTCTAAGAGAGTCAGCCCCAGAGGCACAGGCCCCAGCGCTGCTCCAGGACCTAATTACAGGTTTTAAGGAAGTTATCTTTTTGGACAACTAAGTATGTAATAAGTTTTTACAAGTGCCCCATCACTAACTATTCTCTGCTTGTGGGGCACAAAATTCAGCATCTATTAATTTAACTTTAGTAATTATATTGTTTGACTCTCTAGGTCTGTGATAGACAAAGTCTAACAGTAGAGATGGGGTGGAAGGAGCAAAAACAATTTTGCAAAGCACACCTGTAAAGCAGTTTTAGTGAATGCATGGTGATTTCATGGGAAATACTACTTGATGAATTTTCCCCAGAAGCTTACCCAGGAAGCACAGAGTACAGAATCATAAAACTTCTGGCTTAGAAGGGACCTTGGAGGTTTTCCAGTTCCACTTCCTTGTTTCACAAAGCTGGAAAATGACTTGCCCAAGGTCACATAGCTGGCATACTCTGAGGCTGGAAACTGAATTTGAGTCCTTGGATTCTGGTAAGGGCATGAAATGTCTGTTTTTGTCCTGTCTCTGGTGTGTTGTGTTTCGTTTCCGTCTTCATTGTTGTCTCCTAAACAGTTAGTGCCTTAGGAATGGGTAAAGAGATACATTTCTTATGAAAAACAATGGATTTATTTATTTGTAGGTAGTTTACAATTTGCAAAGTACTACACAATTTGCAAAGCACTCTTTTATGTGCCTCTTCTAATTTAATCTTCGCAGTGATGTTTAGACAGCACTGATACCCCCTCCTGTGGGCAAAGAAACCAAGGCGTAGAGACTTCTGTCCATGTCAGTGCTGAGGGCTTCTGCCCCCCAAAGCCATGCACTCACTTGCAGGGCCCAGGGCCCATGTCAGACCATGTCTTTTCCTGAGTGTTTTTTTTTTTTCGGAGTGGGTGGGGTGCGTAAAATTGTAACATCCTATCCTACAGGACGTTTCCTTCCTCCATTGGAACCTTGCCCTGGACAGCTGGCTGTGTTTTGTGAACACAATGATAATTGTGGGAAATTGTTATTTTTATATTATCACCCTACTCTCTGCTGTCAGTAGGTTATAATTGCTAGTGTGTGCTCGGAGCATTTCTCTGCTTTTCTGGGACAATCTTAGCTCATTCACTGCCTTTGCTTTCCTTCCTGTGTAAGGAGCATTTAAGTAGCTACATCTCAGCTTAATTCTCTCCCCCCACCCCCCATAGTTAGCCAGCTTTTCATATTTTCATCTGGGAGTTTGAGACCCACCTAAATGGGCTGTGGCTGTGATCAGACTCTTCTAACTACTGGTCTCTATAGCTGCTATGCAGGGTTGCATTGGTTATCTATTACTGTGTAATGAATTCTCCCAAAATTTAGTGGTTTAAAACAACAATACACACTGACTAACTCAGTTTCTGTGGGTTAGGAATTTGCGAGTGGCTTAGCTGAGTGCTTCTGGCTCGAGGTCGCTCATCAGGGTGCAGTCAGATATCAACCGGGGCTGCTGTCATTTGAAGATTTGCAAATCGACTTCCAAGGTAACTCACATGTGGCTGACAGGTTGGTGCCGGCTGTTGGCAGGAGGCCTCAGTTCCTTCCCTGTGGACCTCTCCACAGGGCGGCTTGAGTGTCCTCACAACATGGCGGCCGGCTTCCCCAGAGTGAGTGATTTGACAGAGAAGTCAGAAGCTTAATATACTTTTATCCTATTTATCACATTTCTGGCAGTATCTCTAGTCAGTTCACACAGGTTGAAACATGAGAACCACCGGGGCCACCTGGAGGCTGCCAGCCACTGGGTGTACCAACCAAGGGCCAGAACCTGTGCTGGCTACTGTGTATACATTGTTTTTTCCCTACAGCTCTGTATGGCAGGCAGGCCTCATTTATTCATATTTACAGAAGGGAAACAGAGAGATGAAGGAATTTTACTTTTGATCCTCCATGTAGATTTGAACCCAGCTCCAAAGCTTGTGCGTTAGCCCCTTGCCCTGTGCTGACTCTTGGTATTTTATCTTCTATGCCTCCTGTCTTCCAGCAAGTATCATGCTCTGCTCAGCTGTTCGGCAAGAGACTCAGTAGCTCCATGTGTGGACAACTGGGCTTTTGCACTGGAACGCAGGATTGAGGCAGCAGTGTAGAGTTGCCTATATTTGAGCTCAGGCTGGATTAACAGAAATATGGTGTCTTGAATCTAGGAGGTGAGAGTCTGGGCAGACTATATAGGGAAGTGGATACCACACTGTGAGATGTCTGGAGATGCTGAAACCTACTTAGGGAGGACAATCCTAAGGCACAGCCCTCAGATATGGGGTGGCAGATACAGCAAGAGCCCACCCCTAAGGAGCCCACTGTTTAGTGGGGGTGACAGCCATCAAACAAATAAATATAAATGACAACATCTATGAGAGCATCAAATAGAGGGTCTGACTTTGTCAGGAGAATAAGGTAAGGTTTTCCTGAGAACATGGCTCAGACTAAAGAATCAGCAGGCGTGACATACACAAAGATAGGGCCTGTGTGTACGTAACGCCTGCTCATTCTGAGGACATGGGCATTAATGAAAGTGGAAGGAGTCATCATGGGAGGTAGGGCATTCTCTGTTCTGCAGATGGCGCCTCGTTGAGGGTGACACAGGGACAATTCAAATACCGGGTCTCTTCAAGTCCTGATAATCTCTGAGTTTTTTTACCAAGAGCTCCTTGTTCCCTGGGGTGCACAAGTCCTATTTTAGGAATTAACTTAAAATTCATCTTAGTTGTTGCCTGAGCTCAGAAACACTCCTTTGAAAAGCTTGGCACCCGGCTCATGTGGAAACTGAGAACGCCTTTCTTTTCCACTGTCTGGCGTTTTCATCATCAGTAATACTTTTTTTGTCTACCACATGCCAGGAACTGGATTGGGGTCTCCCGAGAGTCCCCATTGCCTCAAGCTGGCACCTCTTCTCTCAGAAGCTGCTGTTTGCCCACCCGTCGTCTTTCCACATAGCCCCCAAACAAGAAGGCCGGCCCTCTTTTTGATTCATCAGCATACAGTACACACTGGGCCACGGGTCATTAGAGCTGCTGGAGATGGGGATGGGGCTGGCGGGCTGCTCCAAGCCCTCCACGGTCTTAGCTGGGGGAGATACTTAGTCAAAGCTGAACAAAACAGTATCTGGTGTCTGTTCTGCCCGTGGATTCAAAGGGAAGCTTCTCAGAATACCAGTTTCCCCTAATAGCTGGGCCACGTGAGCTCCTGTGTATGCTTTCATATTGAAATACTAAATTCGAGGAGACACTTTCTAGGAGAAAGGGATCTCTGAGAAAGCCAGCATGCTTTGCACGCAGTGGACAGCACAATGGCATGGTGGAGAATGGCTCTCTAGGGTTTTAAAACCCTGATCTCAGTCCTGGCTCGGACTCTTACCTCTGTGTCACCCATGCTTAATCTCTGTGGACCTCAATTTTTAAGTCTCTAAAATGGGTTAACAAGCCCACCTTGAGGGAGCAATATCTGCAAACGCTCTGCATGGATGTGCAGGGCCCTGACCCTCCACCGGTGCCTGTCCTTGGAGCTCCCAGGGACACCCCGCCCCTCCCCTGGGAGGGTTCTCTGGAGGTGGGTCCTTGCTGCCGTCCCTCCAGCACTTGACTCCAGGACCCCAGCCTGCTATGAGAAGGACAGCCCTTCTTGACATTTCTTCTGTGAGCAGGTAGCTGGTTCCCATGCTGGACGATGCCTGGTGGAGAGTTACCACCTGACTAGCAGTTTGAATTGGACGATACAGTTTCTGAAGGTGATTTCACACCCATTATGTTTAGGAAACAAGCTGCAAAGGGCTGAAATAAGTAGAGGGATCCGTGCGAGGGCCTGTGGACAGGGGACAGTCGCTTGTCTGTCCCTCAGCCTCGGGACCTGCCGCCCCCTCTGATAGCCTGGCCTCCATCCTCTCCTTCCATCCGTGCCTGCTCTCCATGGCTCAGGCCACACTGCTGCGTGCCTGGACCACTGCAGTAGCCTGCCATGCCATCTCCTGCTCCGTCTGTCCTCGATTCAAAGGCAGCTCCAGGCACAGTCCTAATGACACCTCCCTCCCTTGTCCAGGAACCTTCTGTAGCTCCCTACTGACCTCAGGGAAGTCCGAATTTCTCGGTCTGTGTTTCAGGTTCTCACACTCGGCCCTTTTTCATCTTGTCTTGCACACCTTTCCTTTACGCCTGGGAGGATCTCACCAAATGGAAACCGTTGATCTTTAGGCTGACGCCCAGGGGAACAGGAGTGGGTGGCTGGTGCCTCGGTGACTGAGAGGCCGCCAGGAGGGTCAGGGCTGATCGCAGAGGCTGCCACCAGGAGAAGAGCCCAGCCTGGTGAGGCACACGTTGTCTGTCCCACCTGGGCTTCCCCTGGCTACCCCATAAGGCTTTGCTTTGGGAAGAGACTGTACACACGTGTGGGAACCTGGGGGTGGGAGTCCAGCTCTGTCACTCACAGCCGTTGGGCAAGTAACTTACCTCCACAAGCCTCGGTTTCCTCATCTGCGAAATGGGAATAGCTGTTTCTCCCTTACAGTGTTATTATGAAGTTTTGGTGCAATAATGCAGGTCAAGTGCTTTGGAACAGAGGTGGGGCAGTAGTGTCAGTAGTGATGACGAATAGTCAGTCCTAATGTCCTCTCACTGAGCCATTGAAGCTTGATGGCCACATGCACATCAAGGCCACTACGGACCTGAAGTGAGGAAGAAGGTTCTGGGCCCTGGGCTCAGCTATGAAAGGAGTCCTTCTGGGTCTCAGTGTGGCTGAGGAAGCCATCACTGCTACCGACTCGCTGTGTGGCCTTGGTCAAGTCCCTTCCCCTCTGTTTTCCCGCCTGTAAAATGGCGGAGTTGACCTGCCAAATGCTCAAGCCCTCAGCACGGCTCTCGACAGAACTGTGAGGCTGGGAAGGCTCCGGCCACTAAGTGATTAGAGAGGGAGGGCTCTGGGGCACTAGTTGGCTAGTACTTGGGAGACAGGTTGGCTGGCACTTGGAGGACCCAAGTAATTAGGACACTTTGGATGACCCAAGGCTGCCCTGGGGGGTCCCAGCCCTGACTGGTCTGCATTTCACCCCAGTAATAAGACGTTCTGTGTAGAGCCAGCTCCAATGGTGCTTTGAGATTCAGGCTCAGACCCCTTGGCCCACATCCCCTTTTTGGTTATCTTTCTCTTTGTAAGGTAACTTCAGGACAGGCGCCATCCTAGCGTGAACTTTCTATTATTCTTTTGAGCATACAGCTGTCTACCAACAGGAGTGTCCCAGCAGCTTCTCCCACTGAGGGAGGCCATGGGCCTCACAGAGATCTTTCTCCGTCCCCTCTTGGAAAGATGGAAAAGTAATGAACGTCCTTTAGAGAAAGGGTATCTGGTTAACAGCTGGCCTGGATCAGCTCTTTCCCGTTGTGGTCAGAGAAGGTCGGGTGCCTGCAGACCCCCTGTGCCCTCCCACCCCCCACCTCAAGGCCCATCTGCTGGGTCAGCGCTGGGACGGCCCCAGGGGACAGCTGTCGCCACTCACCCGTCCTGCTGTGGTTGTACTTTTTCTTTCCAAGCTCAGTGTCCATGGTAAACAGGAGACACCAGATTTCTTTCCGTCCTCCGACCCCACCCGTGTCAACCCACCAGACAGATGTTTTCCACTTGTGTTTCCTCCACCCAGGCAAGGCAAGGTTTTGAATCAGGAAGGGGAAAATATAATTGCAGTGGGAAGTCAAACTTATTTGCCCTTTAAAGGGAATGAGTCTTACACTTACTTATTCAAGGGATGCTTTCTGAGAGGAGCACTGGGATGTGATGGGGTCTGGTGGGTTCTGCCCTTGAGGTGCTCAGTCTGGTGCAAAGGGACAATGGAGAGAGATACCCCCTGGGGGTGGAAAGTGGGGGTAGGGGCACCGAAATGAGGGAGCCAGGGACTCAGGTGGAAGGCTCCCGGGGAGGGGAGTCTTGGAGAGGAACTGAGAGGTCTCTAGGAGAAGGGTGTTTCCTGCAGGGGAACAGCATCCGCTGTGTGGATCAGGAAGTAAGGAAGTGGGGTGAGCTGGGGAAAGGGTGGGGCTGGACTTCGGGTGCGTGTGGCAGGGCGAGGCCAGGGAAGGCCCTGAATGCCAGCTAAGGCACTAGGGCAGCCTTGCAGAGGGACAGATGGCAAATGGCTGAAAAATCTGAGCAGGGCGTAATGTGGTCAGACTCACGACTCAGAAAGAGGGCAGGCTGGAGGCAGGCGACTGGAGGCAGGGGTGGCTGGTGCCAGTGACAGTCCAGGTGAAAGGTGGTGTGGACCTGATGAAGTCCAGGCTGGGGAGGGGACTGGGCTTGAGAAATGCTCATGAGATCAGAGCAGGCTTGGTGTTGAGAAGAATGAGAGAGGGGCTTAATATCTCAGAGAGGTGATGGGCAGAGACGTGGAGGGGAAAGGCAGGGAGGCCTCAGACCCCTGGGGGCTCAGGGCCAAGGCTCCAGGCTCCAGTCAGCTGGTTGGGGCAGACTGCACCCTATCCTGGAGGAGGGGGGTCCTGGGCAGGTACCAACACACACACACACACACACACACACACACACACACACACACACACACCGGCAGGATAGGGGGAGTGGTAACAGACATTTATTGAGTGCTTGCTCTGGGTGAGCCTCTCTGTGTAAGTATTTACATGCACTATCTTATTTCTTTCCCCCCATTGTACAGATGAGAACACTGAGAGAGCACACAGGTCCCCATAGGCACGGCTGGTGACGGCACAGCTGGACCCTAAACCGGGCAGTCTGAGTGCAGGACTGTGTCACTGCCTGAGGCTCAGAGAGCAGACACTCACCTTGGGTGATGCCGAGTGCCTGTGCCAGTGGGGCTGGCATTTGGGTCTCTGGCTTTCTAGCACACGCCAAGCTGCCCATCTGACAAAGCCGTTCCCCTTCCCTGAAACTGGTGTGAATGCCCTTCAGATCCCGTCTCGCCTGCCGTGTAAAGGGCCCCAGGTGTGCAGATTGCCTTACACGTGGTCCTTGTTTATGACACTTTCAGTGCTCCCCACGAAACACCCTCTTCCTCTCTCCCTTCCTCCCTCCTTCCCTCCCTTCCTTTCTCCCTCCCTTCCTTTCTTTTAATCTAATAAACACCAGTTAATCATCATCCAACAAGAAAGCTGAAATGCTGACAAAAATGTGCCATACTGTTCTCCATCCAGAACCCCCTTCCCAACCCAAGGGAACAGACGTCCGTAAATCCTGTGTTTATCTTTCCCTTGCTTTTCATTTTATCACATATAAATGTAGCCTCAAAAATATTTTTAATTTTAGTCATTTTTAACTTTAAAAAGGGTATTATGCTGTATAATTTTCAAAAAGACTCATTTTTAGATATTTTCAACTTACAGAAAAATTGAGAAGATAATACAGAATTTGTATAATCTTTTTGGACTTTTTTCTTTCTTTCAAAATCATATTGCTGTTTCAGAAAACAGCTTGGTATTATCTCATAAAGTTGCACCTTCACAAACCTTACAAACCGGCGATTCTTTCCCCAGGTACATATGAGAACGTTTGTAGCAGCACTCTTCCTAGTATCGAAACGTCGAAACAGCCCAAATCCTGTCAACCGAAATAGATAAATTGTGGTATATTTATATGTTGAGATCTTATAGAGCAGAAAAATTGAGTAACAGCAGGCAACAAAAATATGGATGAATCTTAGCGATCTAATTTGAATGAAAATAAAAGAAGTCTGAGATTTTTTTTCCTTCTACTCAGTATATAGGGGACTTTAAAAAGTTGTCCCAGCTTTTAGGGACAAGCTTGGCCAAAGGCCACCCCCTTTAAAAACAGAGTGAGCAGAAGTCCACAGAGAAGGGCGACTCTGTCTGCAGGAGGCCCACCAAAGCGATGGTTTGGGGCTTGAGGCATGGCCAAGGGAGTCGGGGTGACCTGAACGAAAGGTACCTGTAGAAAGTCATAATTCGTCCCAGCTGAAGCCGGGAAAGCCAGGGTGGGTGGCCTCTGCCAGGGCTGGAGAGAGAGAAGCTGGCTCCCAACAGGGAGACCAGGGAGAGAAAGACCCTAAAACTGGCCACATGAGCATTGAGGTCACCAGAGTGGAGGCTCAGAGTGGAGCAGGGGACCTTCTCCAAACACTGCCCCAGCTGAACAAACTGTCCCTTTCCCCCATCCAATTTCCATGCTCACCTAGCAACCCTCATATTTTTCTAAAAAAGTTTTTTTAAAATTATAAAACAGTGCATGCTTATAAAATAAAAAAATAAAAAAATGCATAAAGTAGAAAGAAGGATAAAAAATCACCCATGCTTTCACCATTCATGGTTACATTTCAGAGTATTTCATTTCAGCCTTTTTCACAATCTCATTGTACCCATTATTTTAACTCATGTCTTTTATCCAAATGCATTTTCCCATTATAAACCCTTTGCAGTCATCATTTTTAATGAATGTATATAGTTCATTGAGTGGAATCTATCTATCTAGTCTGTCATTTAATATCTATCCATCTATCATCCATCTATTCCATCCATCCTTCCATCCATCCATCCATCCATCCATCCATCCATCCATCCATCCATCCATCCTTCCATCCATCCATCCATCCATCCATCCATCCATCCATCCGTCACCTATTGCATCTCCACTTCGTAGAATATATTATCTCTCTCTATATATATTCCAATGGCTGTTCTCCAAGGGCTGGCTATTTTGGCTGTTTCTAGGTTTCCACTATTATAAGTAATCCTGCCAGGAATATCTTGGTGCAAAAAGCTTTTTCAGTATTCAAGTTATTTCCTTAGAAGAGATTCCCAGAAGTGGAATTATTAGATCAAGGGGTTTGAATATATTTAAGGCTCATGATACTTACTGCCAGATTGCTTTCTAAATGTACAAGCACAATTTACCCTCCTACAGACAGCCTATGATCAAGCCCGTTTCACTGCACCTTCACAAGCATTGAGCAGCCTAATTTTTAAGTAGCTCTGCTAATTTCTGATGACCAGTTTATGGTAATCCAGTGGTATTAGAGAATAAAAAGGAGTTGCGCTTGAGTATCAGGCTCTGGGAAAGCACTCTCCTTCAGTGCAGATTATTATGCTGCTATCTGGTGGACATTAGCCTGTTATCACTTTACTGCATGTGAGCCAGTCCCCTGGGCAAGGAGATAACATGGAGTGATAACATGGGGTCAGCTGAGCTGAGTCCCAGACCCAGGGATTTAAAGACCAAAAGGTCCAACCAGGCATCTCTTTGGTCTCTCGTAAACGCAACCCTTCCTGGAGAAGGGGATGTGGTAGCAGGCAGGAAGGGTGTGAGGGGGGCAGCAGCTGGAGAAGGCCATTGATGACCATCCAACATCTGTTTCACTCCTGTGTCCTTCCCACCAACAGAGACGCAGCTTGTTCAGACAGTCGTGTAGATTCACTGATCTCAGGAGGGTGAGCCCTAACTCCAGCCCCGGGAGATGAATTATGATTGGACCAAAATGGGCATAATATCATTCCCACTGGCTAGTCATTGGTCTGGGGCATGTATGTGATGCACTTTTGATCAGTGAGATATAAGTCAAAGTTGGAGAGGTAGGGCAGATTTGACTGGCATGGCTTTTCAGTCCTTTGCTCTATTTTCTTTTTCCTACTGGGGATGCAAATGGTAGGTCGGAGGCACAGCAGCCATCTTGTGACTGTGAGTTGATAAGCATGAGGGCAAAGTCAACGCACAAGATGGCTGAGCAGAAAGACAGATAGAGCCTGTGTCCTCGAGCAGCTGATCTATGCTGGGATTGCCTATTCTAAGACTTCTTGTTAGGAGGAAAAACAACCTGATATTTATTTATGCCAGTTTGGTTGACTTTTCAGCTACTTGCCTTTGAATACATTCCTACTGAGAGATAGGCTAGCATTCTGCATTAGTCAGGATAAATAATGCTAGCTGCTATAACAAACATACCCCAAATCTCAGTGGCTAAACACAGTCTAGTTTATACTCTCATCAAGTGTGATGCAGGTTGGGCAGTGCTTCTCGAAGCGATGACTCAGGGATCTAGGCTCCTTTCGTCTTGTGACATTACTTTTTCAACACATGGTCTCTGGTGTTACCATGGAAGGGGAGGGGAGGACAACCCTGTGAGAGGCATGCATCACTTTGGCTAACATCTCCTTGGCCAGGACCCAGTCTGAGGGTCTCAACCTAACTGCAAAGGAGACTGGGAAATGTAGTCTTCTGTGTGCACAAGAAGAAGAAATGGGATTTGAGCAACCAGCCAGTTTCTATTCCACGCTCACTGATAGGGGAGCACCCCAAAGATGGACATGTTAGTGGCCACAATTTGCCGGAGACCAATTTGGGAATGGGCACTCTGATCTGGAAAGCAAGCCTGCGCTCACGTGCTGCGGCTGAGCCGTGCCTGAAGGTCGGCCGTCTGTTGCTGGCATCCGAGGGTAAGTTTGCCCAATGCCCAGTGTCTGCTTTCCTAGTTTTTAATGCTGTGAAAAATGATACTGACATTTCCCAACCAAAAGTGTGTTTTAAAAGGATAGTAAGACTTTTTCCTTGTTTTTTTTTATTTTATATTTTTTTGGTTAAGTGTATACATTCTGAAGAGCTAGATGGCCCCTGGCTTGTTTTGGAATGGGCTCATCAGGGACTAAATCACCTTGGTCAGATTATCTTCTCTTAGGTGCTTTTTTTCATAAATCCACTCATTTAGAGTCATGGGTACTGACCCTGTGCAAAACTCTGGGCCACCCTTCAGGCCCAGACACAGATAAATCGCCGTTCTCACCCTCAAGGAGTCTGCTATCTGGTCAGCATATATGTCCACACAAGAGCGGGGAAGGACAGGAGAGGGGCCAAAGTGAGTGCGATGGCCGAGAGCCCAAGGCTTGTTGAACCACGCATGGTCACAGGGGAAGCTCACTCAGGGCCTCTCAGAGATCTTGGTGCCATCATCCATCCATTTAATTGGTTAATATATGCAAAATGCTGAGAATGGTATCTGGCATGTAGCTCATTCACACATTCACTCATTCACTCATTCATTCACTCACTCACTCACTCATTCATTCATTCACTCATCAAACAGGGAAGGAGTACTTGTAATGTGCCGGGCCCTGAGCTGGCTCTGAGGAGAGCTCTGCGGCCTTGTAAATTTGGCAGTCCTATCCTGAAGCTCCATCTAGGTGAGGAACTGGCCAGATAAACAGCAATTACAGCACAAGGGTGGGAGGTGTTCTGCTTATTGTGGAAGCGCTCGGGAGGGTCACATAACCCCTTCCTGAGGGGTTAGGGAGGGCTTCCCAGAGGAGGTGGTGCCCGAGGAGAGCTTCGAAGGATGAATAGGAAGGAGCTGGCCAGGCAGGGATGGTTACATAATTTGCAGGGCTCAGTGCAAAATGAAAATGCAGGGCCTCATACTCAAAAAGCAAGAAAAAAGTGCCCCTTAAAGGTACGAAAATATAAAGCTTTTTCTTTCTTTCATAATCTTTCTCTTGACTTGGCGCTCTTATATTTATTTAGTGATGTTCCAAATAAAGAAAAATTAACAGTGTAAATTATCAGCATGCATTTTAGCATTCATCTTTATATTGCATAATGTCAGTTTTGGATGGAAAATTAGGAGCGTTTAACTCATGTGCAGAATCACTGAAATGGCACAAGTGGAATTTCATAGCTCTTGCATGCTCGTGTATCTCATCCTTGCCAGAAGAGTGGAAATGCTCAACTATTTTTACTTTGCTTCTTGATAAAATCACCGTCTGCCCACACCCTCTGCCTTTGTCTTACTGCTGAGTAAGGACTGACTGACAAAGGGAAAGGATCTGTGGGCTGCTCTGGCTTTTCTTTTCCTTCTGTGCCACCGCTTTCAGCATAAATAGCTGGTTAATACAGGGACATGTCGTGACTAAGACCGAGTTCCTTGGCCCTTTTTGTTTCTCGGAATGCCATTCGTGGGTGTGGGTGTTTGAAGCCAGTTCTGGCTTGAATGGAACAGTGGTGGACATGCCTACTGTGTGTACCTCCTCTGCTCCATTGTCCCATCTGATGTCACTTGCAAAAGACAAGTTCAAGGACAGAGTTGTTAAGAATGTCAAGATGGCAACAGAGAGCACTAAACCAAGAGTGTGAGCCTGGTGAGCGCGGGGCCTTTCTGAGCGCGGGGCCCGATGTGCTAGCTCAGGTCACAGGCTCATGAGGCCAGCCCTGTGACCAGGGAGGAAGAGGGTCGCTTCCAGAATCAGGGAAGAGGCTCTGAAGGTTCCAGTACCTGCCCAGGCTCTGTGCCCCCCTTCTGTAATGGGAGGCCTCCTGTACCCCAACTCTACTCACTCCCATCCTCTTGTCCCTCCCACTCTCATCATCATCATCATCATCATCATCATCATCATCATCATCATCGCTGTCCCAGAACTCTGGGGACCCACAGAGCTAAATGCCTGGCTCTGGCTGTGCCAGATGCTGTGTGAACAGGCCTGAGATCTGGGCTGCCTTGAGAGCTTCACTGCAGGCAGGGCTGCTGCCTGCTCAGGGGCCCAGGAAGGCCTGGTAGACAGCGGGCTTATGGGAAGCCTAACCTGAGCGGGGGTCTCTTCCTCTGACTGACACCAAGTCTGCCTGGAGTCGGGGCGCCAGCGTGGCCCAGCTATGCCCACACTCAGCCTCCACGGCTTCCACTTCTCCATGTCCCCCGCTGCCGCCTCCATCCTGTAACCGGGACAGCCTTTTGAAAGTGCACATTTGCACGTATCCAAACTTGACCTGCCCGTTTGACCTGCCATCCTGGGCTGTTCCCCACCCACCTCTCCAGCTTTGTCTCCATCTGGCCCAGTTTCTTTCTGTCTGTATGACGGGGCACGTTGCTACAGAAGGAGTATTGTGATGTCGGCTGCCGGCGGTGGGCAGGCCCCCAGGGTGAGGAGGTGGAAACAGGCTGCCTGCGGGGGAACACGATTGCTCAGGTATCTGACTGCTGGACCCTGACTACCAGTTATGCTAAATCGACTGGAAGCTGGCAAGACTAAAGCAATCTGGTACAGAAGATGCAGAGCACCAGGAAGTGTGGGGGTCAAGTGGGAGGGGGAGGAGGTGGAGGACAGGAACCCCCTCTGGCCAGCCGCCTTGCTCATCGGTCTCATCCTCTGCCCTTCCTCTGAGCTGCCCATAATTAGCCGTCTTTAGTTCCCCATGGGTGAGCGGGGCTGAGCTGAAGTTCCAGGGGCCTGGGGCATTTCTTGCCACTTCTGGTCCAAACGGATCTATTTCTGGCAGTTTAATTTTGGATGCTCTGCTCCCGGTGTGGGAAGGAAGGCAGGAAGGGCACTCAGGGAGCAGAACCAGAGGCGAAACCATGGCAGTCTGACTTTTCAAAACAGGCCTCCTTAAGAAGAGGCAGCTCTTGGCAGCTAAACTGTGGCTTCCAGGGGGTCAGGCCAGGAAGGAAGAGGGTCTGGCTTAGCAGAGGCCAGACACTGCTGGGAAGGGAAGCCTCCCCTTACGATGAAGGAACCAAAGTGCATTTCCAGGTCAAGCATCTCAGGCCTCCTCGTAAGGGTGGGATGGGATTGGAGTCCGACTGGCCCTGGTCAACAGTCGCCCTGTCCCTCCCAGGGTCATGTGAGGGTTCATGGAAACAACAATACTTCCAGGGCCAGCCGGGTGTCTGGTACAAGGCAGGTGACCAGTCAATGGCGGTCTGTATCCTCTGTCTCCCTTCCACATGAAAGGCTTCTCAGGAGGTGGAAAAGGCTGGATGGGGCTGGAGAGTTTGTCCTGGGGGACTCCAGCCAGTATGGAATTCCACAGGCCTGAGGATGGTGGCCAACAAGAAAGAATTTGGGTGGGGATGGTCTTTAAAAACTCGTCAGAACAGGACTGGTGACTGATACGTAAGAAAGAAAAAGGATGGGTTTCACAATCTAAGATTGATTGGTTGCGTTTTTGATTGGGTTCATTCCTGGCATGTATTCTAGGACACATTAAAAAACAGAAAAGAAAGTGGAGAACACGAAGAAGTTGGTTTGTTGGTGATCTGTTTATTTACCACTTTGTTTATATACAGGGCTGAGCAAAAGGCTGGTGCTCAATCCATGCACTTGAAAGTGACCTGACAGCAGCCCAGAGGGTGACATTTTGCTTTGGTCGTGAGGGTACTGTGGGTGGCCCACGACAATATCCTGCATGTGTGCTATTTTAGAATTTGGCAGGACGTTTGACAGTCCCTCTTGAAATCTTCGTGAACCACAGAGATGTATGAACTGTGTTTGCCAGTTAAGGTAGAATTGAGTTTGATTGTTCAACCAACCGTGAGTCTCGTAAACCTGTGAAATTGCCAATATTTGACTGTTTTAACCTACAAAAATGGTCTTTTCTTATGGTTCACCTACTGTTTATTGGACTAGGGAACTGTCTAATTCCCTTTCAACGCGAGGGCTCTTTATTGCTGTGAGAACCTGCTTGTCCAGAGGAATTAGAACGTCTGGCCCTGAATGGCAGAGTAAAGAGAGCTCCGATTCTGGGGTCGGGCAGCCCTGGGTTCAAATCCTGGCCCCACCATGCCCAGGACTTCTGAAGAAGCACGGGTGGTGTGCCCAGCACGATGTCTGCCCACTTCAGGATTCCTGCTCCCTCCCTGATGGTGGTCTTTGCTCATAGCCTTGTCACTGCTGTACGTGGTGTGGGGGGCTGAGCAGGAAAGAGGCCAGGTGGTGTTTGGTTAGACCCAGGGGAGCAGGAAGTGGCAGTGCATTGGGTCTGGGGTCCAGGGGCGGAGCTGGGGTAGGGAAAGTTTGGGCAGCAGGTAGCGGCAGCTAGGGCATGTTTTCCGCAAGGAGCAAGTGCAAACGTCCCTTAAGGCCTAGGCTCTGGAATGGAACCCTGTCACTTCCACCGAAGCCCATTGGCCAAAGCAAGCCATATGGCCAAGCCCAACGTGAACGGGGCAGGAAAGGGCACATGTCCTGGGAGGTGGGGGAGGGGGAGCGTGTGATTGCTGAACCACAACCCGTTTCCGCACCATATTCAAGCCGGGGTCGTCAGGCACTGGGACAAGACCCAGGCCGGCCGGAGAGCTTCTCTTTAAAAGGCCGGTACCCACTTGCCACACGGCTTCATAAAGGTTCTCCGTGGCCCTGACTGTCTCTAGTAATAACGAAGCCACTACTACTGTGCTTACCATAGGCCATATCTGTTATTGCCAGTCCTCAGTGAGTCCCGCCAGGTGGTGGCATCACACCAGTGTCCAGCTGAGAAAACCGGGTCTTAGGCTGGGTGGCTTGTTGTCCTGGATCATGAGGCTTTTTGAGGCAGAGCCAGAATTCCAGGGCAGGCCTGGGTGCCTCGAGGTCTGTGTGCTCTACCCTGCGCTGACCTTGAAGGCCTGCGACCTTGGATGCAGGAGATGCCTGCTTCAAAGGCTGCAAAGAGGCATTTGGGGGCAGAGAGGGCTCTCTGCTGTCCCACATATGAAACAGAGTCCTGTGCCTATCTGGGTGCTTTGAGGAGCTGGCGGTGATGACAGTCGTCTTTCATGAGGCTGGATGAAACTCACCCGTAGTCATCTTTACAGGGTCTGCAAAAACGGCGGGCTCCAGAGGTGCATGGGGGTGAAAGGGGCTCTTAGTGGTGAAATGTGTCATGCTGAAGACATCACATTGGCCTACTGAGAAGTAGGAGATGATGAAGCCATCACTGCTTTTCAGGGTTCCCCTCTGCTGTGAGCACAGCTCTGCACTGGCTGGCCTGGCCCTGGAGATGTTCAGTAAGGGGAGGAACTCTTAAATTCCACTGCCTGTTACTGCGGATGCCTTTGCAAAGATCGTTCGAGGCCTGCAGGCATCGATTTTTCTGGGATGAATGGCTCTGTGCTCCTGCCAGCACTTTCCATGGACTCCCGAGCTATGGGTGGTCTGCTGTGCAAGTCACCCCTCAAAATGACCTTGCAGACCCATGTCTTGGGGCCTGGGAGCAGGGACATTTATCTGTATTCATGAGGAAATTGATGATCCCATGCCTTTGAGCTATAAAAGGGCCTTCGTGCAAGACTAACAAAACTCACCGAAATCAATATTCAGTGAGGCCCTAAGTGTTGGGGAATGAGGCGAGATTTGCTTCAGGTTTGCCTCCAAAATGAGATAAATTAACTTAATGAATTCTTGCAACTCGTTTGCATACATTGCTAATTTGGTTATAGAGGGGAACGCCGGAAAAGACAATGTTGTGGATGTACGCGTCGGAGCTTGACCTATTTTCTGAGCTGTTTGCATCTGCAAAGTTTGCACATGTCTCTTTAAATGGAGCTGCTGGTGCTGTGCTTTAGAGCAAATGCCAGGGCTCAGCCTGCACGAAAATGAGCCAATGCCCCAGGCAAGGATACGGGGTGGCTGTGAACTTCTGGGATGCCCTGTGCTCCTGGCAGCGCCTGACTCAGCGGGTGACCTTGGGAAGGTGTCTTGACTTAGAAACTGTGTCACTTCTGAGTACGCATCCACATGTGTGATGTTGAAATCCAGGGGACCTTGGGAGGAGGTGGTGCACACACGGGGGTCTTTGCCTAAGCTGGGAGTTGTGCTGGGGACACATCTTTTAGTTCTCAGCCTGTACTCACCTTCTCTCTCCTGTGGAGCACACCCCAGCCCCAGAGTCTAGGGGACGCAGGCAGGGAGAGGCGCACCCCACCCCACCCATCTTCACATGGCCGCATGATACGTTGCATTAGGCACCTCACTGCTCCTTGCTGAGCCCACCTGTGTGTGAAGTCTACCATGTGAATGGAGCCCCTTAGATAAGCGACCCACGTGCAGTGTACAACCCAAACCCCATACAAGGGAGTTCCTACTGTCCCCTGCGTGGGCCATTCACGCCTGGTGAACTTGACCTCGCCCTGTCAGGCTCTGTGGGAATGCCCTGATCCCTAGGAGGCTTCGTTTTAGGTCCTGCCTGGGGGGAACCTTCGAATCCCCCCTTCTCTGGGCTCCCACCTGGACTGTCAGCAGCATGAGGGCTGCTGGGGATGGGCAGGCTCTTCCCCAAACCTCAGTGTGGCACCCCACACACAGGCCATCAGCAAATATGGGCGAAAGGATGCTCAACGTGTGCCAGCACGTCAGGGCATCATGGTGCTGGTCCGTGCCTCCCGGGCCCATGAGCTTACACTGGCTTCCCTGCATCTTTAATCCCCACATTTTCAGGCAAGAGACAGGGGCTAAGTAGTGTGGTGGAAATGGGCCCAAACAGATGATTTGGGGACTTGAGAAGCTGCTGGATGAGGGGTGTGCCTCCTCAGCGAGAGAAATGATGGGGAGGAAGAAACAGCCTCTTCAGGGTTGTGAAACTCCCCCAGAGACCGCATCACCAGGGGGCTTTGGGGCTGAAATTCCTGAAGGAAACCAGAGATTGTGCTATAAAATCCCCTTTCAAAAATAGCAGCTTCTTTGTTTGGCTTCCTTCCCTGTTACAGGCGGTGGAATGCAGCTTCCTGGTTTGGGGCGATAAATGTCTGAGCAGCATTGGCAAGAGCAGGGGTGGGGCATGGGTGGGTCTGGTCGGGAGTGCAGCGCCCCAGCCACACGGCCCATGGGAGTCCTGAAGGGCCCCGTGTGGGCGCCGTGTGTCCCTCCTTAACTAGCACGGAAAGGGGGAAAGCCACTGTGCCAGCCTTGAAGGACAGCACTGGGAGAGGGAAGTGGGGGGGCAATGACCAGTGCCTTCCCCTCCCCTCTCCTCCCCTCCCCTCCCCTCCCCTCCTCTCTCTCAGTGTATAACCTTGTGATTAAGAGAAGTCTCACCAACTGAGAAGTGAGTCTCAATTCTATTATTTCCCTGCTATGAAATCTTGATCAAGCAACTTAACCTCTCTGGCCTCATTTCCTTCATCTGTAAAATGGGAATATCGAGTCCTTTACCTGATAGGATGATGGTCGGAATGAGAGAAGCATGGGCCCGAAAGTCACTTATGTCCCCTCCCAGAAACCCCGGGGGGTTAATCAGAGGGTTATGATGGAGAAGAGTCGGGAGGCATCTTCATCTGCCTCCGAAGCCCCTGCTCTTAGAGGCTCTGAGGGCCATTCAGCATCTGAGGAGCACTGGAAAGGAGTCCCCTCCCACTCGAGCCCTGCTCTGACCTGCTGGGCTCTCTGAAGGGTGGGTCACTGGGCCTCCTCCTCCTCCTCGGGGCAAACACAGTGAGCAAACACGGATGCCACAGCCCAGCCANGTTCTCTTCTGCGCTTGTGCCTGCCTGCTCAGAGCCCTTACGCTCCTCCTTTGCCTGCAGTCTTTCCTCTCCATCATCAGCACTGCAGTTATGGTTACCCTTATGACAATGACAGCAGGTCCTTAGCTCCTCGTGACCCCCACTGGCATCCCCAGCCCATCAGGTTCCCAGGAAAGGTTCCCTATTTCTGGTCTGTCCCTGTCCGCAAACAGGGATCCAGGTTCTTCTTCCCATTCTCAGGATTGGGGCTGTTCAAATACACACTGGCACCACCTCTGCGCCCAGGAAGTCCCAGCAAGATGGCTGAGGTTGGGGACAGAGTCTGGGCTGGAGAGAAGGGAAGCTGGCTGTGTGTACATGGACCTATCCTCCCAGCTCGACGGAGTAAAGTATTTCCTTCATCGTCTTCTTTGTTTGTCATATCACGTCAGGCTACAAATTCACATTTTTTTATTCAAAAGTGATGCGTATCAAAATTCCATTTTGGGGTGTCAAGCTTTCAGGGAAAGAGAACCCCCTGAAATCACATACAAATACAAATTTAAGGAGTGGGCTCCCAGCTTTCATAAGTACTCCTAGAAGTCCATGACCCAGCTAGGTGTCCTTGGTCAATGTGAGCTGCTGGCGGTCAGACCTGTGTGGTCCCATAGTTACCCCTCCCCAGAGTTCTGAGATCAGAGGCCAGAGGGAGCGCACACCTGATAATAAGCATGCTTGACTGAAGTGCGAAGAAGAATCGACAAATCCACAATCCAGCAGATGTTAACATGCTTCTCTCAGCAACTGATAGATCAANTGACCTGCTGGGCTCTCTGAAGGGTGGGTCACTGGGCCTCCTCCTCCTCCTCGGGGCAAACACAGTGAGCAAACACGGATGCCACAGCCCAGCCAGCCGCGGTTGTCTCTTCGTTGTAGAGTTGGAGCTGATGTTTTTCCCTTTCGCTTTTTTTGTGTTTTGAAAAATTCTTGCCCCATGCCACGCTGTATTTGTGGTCAGAAAGACAAAAACAATAAATGCCATTCAGAAAAAAATAGGTTTTGCTGAGAACTTTGGCTCTCTGATCTTGTTTGGAACTCACAGAGGCCCTGGTGGGAGGCTGGCAGGACTTCTGTGGGGGCTTCAGGCCACCAGTAGTAGGTAGAGCCACTGGGCAGGGGCGGCTGGGTGCAGGGCTGGGTGCAGGGCTGCAGAGGGCAGAAGGCAGGCACCCCCAGCCCATCAGCCTCTGCAGGGACCTGAGCCTGCACCCTGGGCTGAGCGCCCTGCAGGAACCAGCGCATCCAGTGGCCTTACAGCAAAGCTGTCGGAAAGATCTGGGGTTGGTGTGTCTGCCCTGTATCCTCTGGCTCCGTCTCTCCACACTGTTTTTCTAGAACTGTTACCACCGCTGCCACCCTGCCCTCGGGGCACTGCTTTTCCCCATTCCTTACTTCTGTTGGGGCTGATGGAAAACCCCATGCCTGGTCAGCGGCTGGGACACTTTGACCCAACTCTTCTGCTTCCATGGACATTTTGTCACCACAGACATTTTTTTTTTTAAATTTTATTTTTTATTTTTTTTTAATTTTTTTTTTTTAGCTGAGCCATCCTGCTACCTGTTGGCAGCTCAGCGGCTGCTCAGACTCGGGCTGGACTCGAACCGCTGTTGCTCAGAGCTCAAACTCTTGAGCGAGCTCTTAACCAACTGAGCCACTCGGCCGGCCCACCACAGACATTTTAAATGCAAGCATTTGAATCAGAACCACCCAACAGTGATGAGTTTCCATCTAGAATGTACCAAAATTCCACAGGGAACTCCATTACACCGACTTAATCCCTTTATCAATTTGCCATACAGCACAGTTAAACCATTTCCGAAGTCCCCGTTTCCAGTCTGCTGAAATTTTTTTCATGGAGATCAATTCTCTTGCATTTAGAATTTCACGGCAGAGATTTGCTCCATAAATCAGGTTTGCATCCATTCGAAACTTTACTAATTGCAGCTTCTGCCTTGGTTTCCATCAAGGATGGTTTTCCTGAGTTGTGTTATAATTTGTGTAGTTTCTGAATTAATCCATGAGGAAATAGTGGGCAATTTTATGAAGCAGGGAGATAGTGGGGAAAGGGGCAGGGAGGAGAGAGGCGGACGGAGCAGGAGGGAGATGCAGAGAGGGAGACAGACGGGCCTCTGGGCGGAAACAGGGCTGCCGCTGGCCTGGTGGACAGAATAGGAGGGGGCAAAGGTCAGAGCATCCACTTGGCCATAGGATCATCACGTGGCACCGTTCTGGTCAAACACTGCCCTCTCCCCTCTGTGCCAATCCAAAGGCTTCTCCTGGAATATTCCAGCTGGCACCGACGGAGCAGCACGAACGGCGTCTTTCGAAGTAGGAGGGTCACGGAGCAGAGAAGGAACATGGACCAAGCGGAAGAAGGGGTGCCGAGGTCCTCAGTCACTTCAGACCCTGGGTGCACCCGTGCCTAAGACCAGTTTCCCAAGATGCCCCCTTACATCAGCCATTTGAAGCCCCTTATTTTTTGGCTCAAGGTAGTTGATTTGCGGTTCTGTCATTTGCAACCAGACACATTCTCCCAAATATCCGCCAGCGCTAAGCTTACAAGGCTGCAGTGTCCGCCCCACTGCATGTGTTGTTCTGATGTCCCTGAATGTCTTGCAGGAGGCTGCTTCTCTTCTCCTCGCCGCCCTCTCTGCTCAGGGCTGACATACCAGGAGTCCACTTACTGTCCCTTCTTCAGGTGTCTACTGAGTGCCCAGCACGCTCCCGATGGCATGCTGGGGAGCGGGGACAGTGCGGGGTGCATTTGGGACAAACTTCTTATTCTATCTCCTTGAGTTTCCTTCCCTGTAAAACGGGGAACAATCACCAATGACTACCTGCGACTCTGTGAGGACAGCAGAGCATCTAGATGGCAGCTGGCTCCGGTTGCTACTTCCTGCTACACTTGAACTTTGACAGAAAGGCGCCCCCCCCCCCCGGGCCTGGGAAGGAGCCTCAATGTGGCTTCAGTGGGGTCCTCACTCTGGGAGGGAGAGGAGTTAGTGACATGAGACTGGCCCCATGAGGGGAGATCTCTGAGTGGAGAAGCCAAGATGGGTCACAGTTCTGAGAGGGACAGGCTGAGCGCCCAGCCCGTGCCCATGTCGGTGAGCAGGGCAGCAGGTGGGCAGCCCTGCGGGACGGGCACTCCTGGCTCCCTGGAGACCTGGTTTGGCGCTTGGACGCCACCCCACAGGCTATGTTTGCGTTGTTGGGTGTGTGGCGGGAGCCAAGTCCTCAGAAACGAGCTGGCACCTGCATTTCTCTTGGCATCTCCAGCTAGCCGTACATCAGTCTCTGTTGCCTACGAGAGTCCAGAATGGCACCGGCTGTGACACCTTGGTTCTGGCCAAGACGTGTTGGAGTCAGAGTGGGCTCTGCAAGGCTCACTTCAGCTCCGAGCCCCACCTGGCACTGCCGTCCATGCCACATTACGTGGTTGCGGGGTGCCACCCCACATTCTGGCATCTGCTCCTGGTGGCGAGTCAACCTCGGCACGCATGTTGAAATCCTGGCATGCGGAAGCTGTGACAGGTGTTTTTGGACCAATATATTCAATAGTTGAACATTATTTTATTTTTGCAAAACTAAAAAGCTCCTGCTGTTTAAATAAAACACAGAAAGTAAAGCTTGAAAAATGGTCATGGCTACAGAGAGACAGATGACAGTGTCTCTTCACAGGTAGAGGAGGGTGGCAGGTACAGGTCTGGAGCCAGTTCACCTTGCCTGGGTCAGCCCCACCCTGA
>NW_017731899.1:69438-73223 GCF_001890085.2 Hipposideros armiger
CCAAGCTATGTAAAGAGGGGAGGGGGCTGAGCCTGTAAGCTCTGTCGTCTTCTGAACTTGGGCCTCCAACCTGAGGCCCTCCGTAGGTGTACTATCTGAGATCTACGGGGTGCTGATGCCACCTGTTCCGTGGGAATGGCGGGACCCCGTGATTTTGTTTGTTTGTCTGAGGATGTGATGTGATGCACTGGGAAGGACACTGGCTGAACTTTCAAAAAACGTACCTTAGGACCTAGCAGTTCCATTTCTAGGAGTCGCTTTTACAGAAATTCTTATACACACGTACAGAGATTTATGTATCAGGATACTTGTTGCAGTTGTGTTGGAAACAAATGTCCATCTCCCTGAATGTTCTAAGTCATTGAAAAGAATAGAGGTGAGCTCTTTTATGTACCAACACGGAGGGAGGTCCAGGATATATGACTAAGTGAAACAGCAAATCACAGAAAAGTGTGGATGGGGGACCCTCTTTATGATATCATTAAATTATGTATGTATATATAAATATATAGGAAAGAGCAGAAAGGATACACAAAAGTGTAAACAGTGGGCTTCTCTGGGGAGGAAGTGGATGGTGAGGAGTGGGGGAGGGGAAAAGGAGCTTCTGATTTTAATATTTTTTTGTTTGAAGTCTAAACAAAGAATTAATACAGAAGATTGTATTCATATTAATATAATATTACTTCTGTGTTTTAAACCAACACACAGAGAGAAGGAAACAAACAAGCAAGGGCTTTGTCATCATTTCAGTCTGTTCGGTTCTTGTATTTGTTATCTACTTCTGTGTAACAAGATATCCCCAAACTTGGCATAAAAATCACACCTTTTTATTACCTCATAGTGTCTATGGGTCAAGAATCTGGGGGGGCTTAGTTGGATGCCTTGCTCAGGGCCTCTCATAGGCTGGAATCGAGATGTCCGCTGGGGCTGTGGCTTCATCTGAAGGCTCCGCTGTGGAGGGTGCTCGTCCATGGTCACTCACACGATTGTTGGATTCAATTCCTCGAGAGACAACCCTCAGTTCCTTGCCATGTGGGCCTCCGCACAGGGCAGCTCACAGCATGGCAGCTGGCTTCCCTCAGAGCAAGTGAGTAAGTGAGAGAGTGCGGGACAGTGAGCAAGGTGAAGCCAGGGTCTTTTTGTAACTGAATCTCTGAAATGACCTCCCCTCACATTTGCCACATTCTATTCATAGCAAAATGTCACTAGGTTCCGCCCTCACTCACCGGGAGGGGATCACACTAGGAGGTCGGGGTCACAGGGACCCAAAGTAGAAGCTGTCTCCCACCATCCCAATCAATCTCTTCTATTCTCTGTTCACGAGCTGGATGACATTGGGCAGGCTCCAGTTCCTTCATCTGTAAAATGGGCTTGGAGCAGCTGTCTCGCGGGGTTGTCGTGAGGATACCATATAATAACATGCGTGAAATAGCCAAGCACAGTGCCTTCACATGGCAAGCCCTGATCTCCTCTCCCCGAGCCACAGAAGAACCGTGCAGTACACATTTTTTCACGATTGTCTATTGTCTCTACGAGTGAGAAATCTATCCATGCAGACTTCTCCAGAAACTCACTTTCAGCAAACTCTCTAGATAATCATGTTTATGTCAAAGAGCCTGTAATAAAGAGATCTCTACTTAAAGGCTGCCAACACGCGGTGAGGAAGCAGGATTGAATGTTAATAATCGCCATGTGGGCACCAAGGTGCCATCGATTATGGAGTGTTTGGAGAAAACGGGGCCTTTACTGTGTGTCTCAGTCATTAGNTTACGGGGACCTCAGTGGGTCATTTCATTTCTGAGCCTCAGTGTCCTCATCTGTAGCCCGGGAATCTATTGCTTAGGAATGTTTTTCACTGGGGTAAGAGAAAACTCAACTAACACTGGCATAGAGGAAGAGGAATTTTTTTTTTTTAAACTTGCCTCACCAGAAGTCCAGAGTAGGTGGTTCGGGGTTATTGAATGGCTCCCAGCAGGGGCCCAGACTTTTTTTTTCTCTTTTCCCGTTCTTAGCTTGTTGGCTCTGTCCTCATCTGGCTGCCTCATGGCCTCAAAATGGCTGCTCCTCCTCCAGCCATTGGTGTGTGAGGGAGTCTGTGTTCAGGATGGGGACCTGCCCATGGCCTTTGGCCTACATCTTGTTGGCTAGGGTCATGGTGAATGATCACCTCTAACTTCACCGGGGTCTGGGAACTGGACTGTTTTAGCTTCTTGGACTTGCTAGGACAGGAAGGCAAAGGGAAGATAGTTGTGGATGACTTTTAGGTAGCAGATCCACAGGGTGTGCCCTAGCCCTCGGGGAGGATGTATGTACAATGCTAACCCCAGCGCCCGACGCAGATTAAGTACCTAAGGAAGGGAACACTATCCTACTAGCCAAGCGCTGTAAGGAATGAATTCAAAATAGGGCAGAATTAATATCTTACAGTGCAAATTGGGCCTTCATCAATGAATTTCCTTTAGTTCTTCTCTTGGCTTCCCTTAGCCTGGTTGGGGTTGCCCTGTGCCCTCCATCTCGGACAAACAAAGCTCCCACTCAAGTCGCCAGCATGGGGTTCATTCTGAGCCCCCCTCACGGTCTCTCTCTTCAGACTGGGGGCTTTGTGCTGCCTGGAGAAACTTGGCCGTGCCCACCAGTTACAAAACAACTAGAGAGTGTCTGCCTGCGTAAGGCTGCATCGCCCTGAGTCCTGTCAGTCAGAACTCTGGCTTTACCTGTACTTTGGGGCCCGCCCTGATTCAATTGGTGATTTCATTGCTGAGGCCCCGAGAGTTTCAACTCAGCCTCCTGAATTCTCTGGAAAGATACAGTCCTGTTCTGTGTGGCTTTGTTTTAAGTGTATTTTTTTTTAAAAATGTGTTCATCCAGAGAGAATGCAGAATTCATAACACCCTGGTGTTTACTGCAGTAACATTTCCTTCGGGCTTTTGATGGTTCACCAACCATGATAGATGATGTAGGCACAGGAGGTTAAGGAAGGAAATTCTTTAATTTCTCAGCCAGCCACAGGCCTCATCATGTACTCAGCAGCTCATTTCCAACCAGTCTCAGCAGCTAATGAACCTCAGACTGGGGGTCATTTCCTCCGGGATGTTAATGGAGGCAGATATCAAGATGTTCGGGAGTGGGGGGCTGGGGGGTGATGGATTGTTATCAGGGACAACCTTGAGGACTAATCAAACTGACCTGCCGATTCCCAGGTGTGAATGATCGTGGGACGATACTACGGCTGGACTTGGGGTGGCAGCCGCTGGTCTATAGGTCTTCTGATTATGGCAACTTCTGATGTACTCTTGGACTGAAGGGGTTGAGTTGAATAACAACTGCCTGGAAAGTGGGAATTAAACAGACCTTTCTGCCCAGTCTCTCCTGCTTTATGGGCCTTGCTAAGAAGTCACATGATGGGCCCTAGGCTATCAACACGAGTGACAGAGATGGGGTGGCCAGATTTTGATGGCTGACTTGGTTGATGCTTTGACCAAGGGTATCATTAATCTGAAAATCTTCATTAAAAAAATAGTATGGGTTTTGTAGCGGGAGGAGACTAGCTATATTTGTGGGCTGGTCTTCCAGGTCTTTGGAACTTTTTCAAGTCATATGTTCTGTGTCTTCAGGGCCAAGTTTCTGGTAATGAGGTCTCACTGTGGGTGATGAGGCACTAACTCTCACAGGACACGAGAAGTGTGAATGTGCCTCCTCACCACCCCTCCTGAGGTACTTCCCTACAGTCAGAATCCAGCCACTGCTACTCTTCCAGAATGTTCTCCCACCTAGGTATAAAGTGT
>NW_017731899.1:77169-88350 GCF_001890085.2 Hipposideros armiger
AAACACTATACATATCAGCCAGGATAGGCTAGGTTATGCTGTGATAACAAATAGCCTCTAAATCTCAGTGGCTTACCCACCAACGGTGTGTTTGTTCCTCCATTCTGTTACCTGTATGTCATTGGCTGGGAAGACATGCTGCTTCACGTCCTCTTCACTGAGAGATGAAGCCTCCACCGTCTGGAATAATGTGGCTCGGGGAGGAGCACCCTGGAGAGTCTTGAAGCAGCAATTAAATGCCTCCACCTAAGTGTCCCACTCGTCACTTACACTCTCCTTTCTCCGTGGCCAGGCAGAACTTGAAGAGAGTGAAGAAATACAACCCTCCCGTGGGTAGGAGGGTACCAGCTGCCTGTGAGTGGTAGTGTTATACCACCCAGAAAAACACATGAGAGTCCACTCAAGCAGTGGTTTGAGAGAACTATGTGGCCTTCAATGTAAAAATTAGGGAAGGAGAGACTGAAAATAAATGATGTAGGAAAGTAGTTTAAGAGAGTAAGAAGAGTAATAATAGAGAAGCCACAAAGAAAGTAGAAGAAAATTGTGCAATAGCTGATGGAAATGAAGTAGAAAATGAAAGAATAATTGAAAGGATCAACACAACCCAAAGCTAATTCAAAAGAAAGAGAGAGAGAGAGAGAGAGAGAGAGAGAGAGAGAGAGAGAGAGAGAGAGAAAAGAAAGAAAGACAAAATAGAGAAATGTATAGCAAGATGGAGTAATTTAAAAAGAGAGAGAAAACACCAATAAACAATATTAGGAATTTCTTGTCAAAATGTCAGAAAGGTTCAGCTTAGATGGCAGTGGCAGTCAGGTGTTCGTTTCCTGTGGGTCAGTAGGAAACATAAGAGGTCTTTGTGAGACGGGGGAGCAGAACCAGACTTGCTGCTTAAAACTGGGGCAGGGGTTGGGTTTCTTAGCTTATAAGGGAAGGCTGCGGGGAAGAACCCTGCAGCCGACTTGCCTCCTGGGCTTTGGTTTTGTAAGAAGCTCTGGGTCTCAGGAAGTGAGCGCTAGCATTAACTGAGGTTGTAGGATGTTGTAGGCTCTGTACTCGGCATTTTATACACAGGAACTAACTTAGCCCTCCTCATGACCCCAGGACTATGTATTGGTATTTTCCCTTTATTATAGATGAGAAAACTGAGGTCCAGAGAGGTCAAACTATTTTGCCAAGGTCACATGGCTAGCGAGTGGTGGAGCCAGTTTCCATCACAGGTAACTGGCCCTCAGCTAGGCAGTGTCTGGGGCCTCAAGTGTAGAAAGGGAAGCCAGCGGCCCACTGACCCAAAGATGATCCTGGCTTGCCCTGAGACAGGATCCATGGGTCTCTACCTGGTGTCTTGTCTTTCTTCTCGTGGTGCTGTGGCCATGCAGAAGTGTTTTTATTTTAATGTTCTCAAATATGATAGCCTTTTCCCTTATGGCGTCTGATTAAGAAGGTTTTTTCCATACCCAGGATATTGAGGCCTTCACCCATGTTTTTCTCTAGTACCTATAGCGTCTCAGTTTTTATATTTAAATATCTGACCCATTTTGGATTTTCCCCCAGTGTGTGGTGTAAGCCTCCAGGCTTGACTTTTCCATATGGCTATCCAATTATCTCAACACCACTTATTTTAAAAAAAAAATCATCTTTCCATACAAATTTGTGAAGTTGCCTTTCTCACATAACAACTTTCCAGATGTAGTTGGATCTATTTCTGGACTTTCCTTGGGTCCCATTGGTCTATCTGTTTAATCATGTGCCAGCACCAGACTCCTAATTACAAGCTTTACAGTATGTGTTAATGGCGGTTAGCCCTGCCCCTCCATAAGGCCCTTCTTTTTCTGGGTTCTCCGGGCTAGCTTTGCTTTTTTGTTCTTAAGTATAAACTTTTAAAATCAAATTGCCTAGCTCCAGAAACAAACAAACAAACCTGGTGGTATTTTTAAAATTGGAAGTGCATTAAATCTGTAAATTAGCTTAGGCAGAACTGACATCTTTATGATGACGAGTCTCTTTAGTCCAGAATGTGGCACGTCTCTTCATCCAAAAGAAAACTGAGGGGAAAACAAGTTTTAAGAGGATACACACAGAATGATGGCAGTTTGAATGAACTTTCACAAACCTACAAAACAATAGGCTACATGGTTTATGGATTCATACATGTGTCGTAAACAGACTGAAAATGACTCATGCTATTTCAGGGCAGCGGTTACAGCTGGGGAAGGGGAAAAGTGAATGTGTAGCTCTGACTAATTTTAAATCATTTCAGAGAGTGAGAGAGAGAGAGATGTGAAGCAATTATGACATCTTGGTGGAGGGTAGTCTATTGTATTACTTTTCTACACTTTTCTATATGTTTGCATTGTTTCATAATTGAAAAAAAAAAGGGAAAAGATAGCTGTTTCCACTGCTTATGGGTCCTCCCCAGAAAATGGCACACTTCAATTTCCTTTTATGTGGTTCTGGGGTAGTGTCTACTGGCTAGGCCTCTGTCAGGGAAAGCCTGTAGTTCTTTCTGTGGGAAGGAATTCTATTAAAGACACTGCAGCCCTCTCAGCAGCTGGAGTGGGAAGGTTTCCTTTCTGTAATGGGTATCCTTAGCAGTTCTGAAGCAGACATGAGGTGGTGTAAAATTTGGAATTCAATGAAATCTTCCTTCAGTTGCCTGAATTTGTGATAGAAGGGGTTTCACAGTATTAAAAACCTGTTTCTCAATATGTTGTAAACATCTCATTTTCTTCCTCTGCATCCATCCACAAGATTTAAAATCGCCAGGAACACACACACACACACACACACACACACACACACACACACACGCTTCCAAAAGGAAGAGGGAATCGCTTCTCCTCCTGACCACACAATGGTCTGAAAGGAATCTTATTTAGAACAGCTGACAGGAAATTGTATTTTCATAAACTGATTTATTGTGCAGTCCTAATGCCTCCCGTTTCAATAGGACTTTAGAAAACCGTTTCAAAATTGACTTAGTGAGTTCGTTCGTTCAGAACAATTTTCCTCTGTGAGGGAAAGTTTTCATTACTGAAAGTGGCCCAAATCAACGCAATCGTGTTTTTCAGAATTCATCACCCTGCCGCAGCCAACACACTTTAGGAGGCCGAGGGCTCGTTGCCGCCCTTGTTGCCTTCCGAGGGAGCTGTGTTTGTTTTCTGAAGCGTGCTTAATGCGAGCCCCGCCATTGGACACAGTGCCTTCATTTCTTGTCTCGGCAGTGGGCTTGCATATATTACAACTGCCTCCTCGGGCCCACACAAGATTTCCAGAGAAATGAGCATTTGCATTAAACACCCCATTTTATGTGAGGAGAAACAGTGGTAGGCAATTAGGCCTAGCAGTCACACTTCATCTCCGCAGACGCCAGAGGGAATGAGAAAGCCCAGGGGAGCCACCTCTGCCTCCAGGAGCCCGTCTCTCTGCTCTGTGCTTCCTCGAGGAAAATCCCCACCAGCATCCTTTACAAAACGACTTCAGTTGCTGGTGAGGTAGTTAATTCCAAGAAAAAAACTGCTAACAAATCTGAGGCGAGCTTTTGCAAAAAATGGTAAGTCAAACTGGGGCTCCCTCAGGGCTTGAGGGCATCCGGGGTGTCAAGGAACAGAGCATCTTGAGGGAAACGTTAGAAGTCACTTTTCCTGAACTGGGAAAGGGGAATGGGAGGGGTGCATTCAATGTGAAAATTTACCAGAAAAAAATTTCCTGAGGGAAAATATGTGACCTTGATACATTTTTAAAATGGAAATCATGAACATTAAGAAACGAGTGGGAGAGGAAAGAAAACTGGTTTCCAGTTTTACTCTTGTATTCCCGTTTTAGCCCATTGGATTGGATGTGGAAGTGCTCAGTTTTGCCCTGTGTGAGCTAGTTGAGGGGGAACGAAGGCCCCATGTGTTTGGAGAGTGATGGGGAACGGTCCCCAAAAGGAAGATGTGAGCTGTGTGGTTCAAGAAGTCCATTTGAGATTTTCCATCTTTCTCCCCAAACCTTCTCATCCTGCTGTTTCCTGTTGCTGTCCATCGACCCACCGTTCTCCCAGGCATCCAGGCTGCAGCTGTGGTAAAATCCCCAGCTCCTTCCATGTCTTCACCACCCATAGCCACCGGCGACCGAATCGCAGGATGCTGCTTCAAAATGCCTTTTCTGTTGCCCCTCATAGGCCTCTGGCCATGGATGGCACTGACCACGCAGTGAACCTTCCTGACGTCTGGTCTGGTCTTCTTTGCCACTTTAAGCTTATAAAGTGCCTAGTTTGAGCTTCCTGATGTACGTGTACAACTGTGACTCTGTTACTCCCCTGCTCAAGAACTTTCAAGTGCTCCCCATTGTCTGCAGCATCAAGTCCAACTGACATTCAAGTGTTTCTTCCCAGCTCTGACTCCTCTGCAGCTGTATCTCACGTCCCCCTGGGTTGCCAGGCTCCGGCCATCCTGTCTTCTTTGGTTCCTTGAGTTCTGTGAGATCTTTCCACACTCAGGACATTTGCATCTTTGCCTGGAATCCTAGCATCCTTCCCTTCTCGTGACTCGCTCTTTCATCCTTCAGATCTGGGCTTAAATATCGCTCTCTCAGAGAAAACGTTTATGAGCCTGTAGTCCATAATTCTGTTACTGCACCACGTTTACAAAACATCCTCCTTAGCAGATATAATTTATACATTTACTTACTAGTTTGTTTACTTGTTTATTACGTGTGTTCCTCATGACATTATAAACTCCATGGGGTGGGGAATGTGTCTTTTTATTCACCCACAAATACTGAGTATCCAGCACAGCAAATGGCAGATAGCAGACAATCAAAAATGGTTTATTGAATAAATGAATGCATATNCCCCCCGCAACCTCAGTAAAGTCCTCCACCCGTCAGTGGGCGAGTGGATGGTGACATCCGGCTGGACCCTGGCCACGTCCGTCTGGGGCGAGTGAGGAGGAAAATGTCTCCACCTGATTTTCTGGAACCCAGGAGCTCTCCGTGGGCACAGAACCCGTGGCAGTGCTTCTTTCTCTGCCTGCTTTTCGTCTTGGGCTCTCCTCCACGTTGGCTTTTTGATCTATATGGTTTTTGTTTCATGGAGAGAAGCTTCCAGTTGAGGGGAGTGAAGTGCAGGGAGGTGACTTATCCAAGGTCATGTGCACACTGCTGACATGAAGAAGTTGAATTGGATAGCGGCAGTGTCCATCCCAACTGTAAGCCGCATGACTTCATGGTCCTGCAAAAGTAATTTTAAAGCTATAGTTATTAAAAGTGCAATGGGGGAGGGAGAGAGGGAGACAGAGGAGAGAGAAGAGGCTCCTTGTTATTCTGTTTTAGGCTGAGGTTTGCAGCTTCAGGAAAGGAGTCGGGTGGGCAGGCTGCTTCTGAAGACGAATCCCAAATAAGAGCAAAGAGAGGTTAGTCTGCCGGCCTCCGGGAAAGGGCTTCGCCACAGACCAGAGGTTCATCAAGCTTCCCGCTCCCTGCCCTCTGCCCAGGTGACACGAGGTGGTGCCTGGGGAACTCTGGTCATCTGGTGGGGGGTGGCAGGGGAGGTGGTTCTGTCTGGGACAGTCAAAGGGGCTTCATTGCTGAGGCACGGGGACACGCACCCCGAGCTGTTGAGATCCGCTCCTGCCCACACCACCTGCAGTGGTTAGCATGCAGGCTTCAGGCCAGGCTTGGAAANCATGATTGAGGTTTTTTTAAAAAAAGATTTTTATTAAAATATATCTAACATACAATATTATATTTGTTTCAGGAGTATACCATAGTTATTCAACATTTATATACCTAAAGAAGTGATCACCATGATAAGTCCAGCAACCATCTGGCACTGTACCACACTATCACAACATTATTGACTCTATTCCTCATGCTGTACGTTACATCCCCATGACTTATTTGTTTTATACCTGGAAACTTGGGCTTCTTATTCCCCTTCACCTTCCCCCCGCTTTTAAATTTATCAATTACAGTTGACATTCAATATTATTTTGTGTTAGTTTTAGGTGTACAGCATAGTGGTTAGACATCTATATAATTTAAGAAATGACCCCCCCAACTAGTCTAGTACCCACCTGGCACTATCCATAGTTATTAACATATCATTAACTATATACCCTATGCTTTACTTTATATCCCTATGACCTATTTTGTAACTACCAATTTGTACTTTTTAATCCCTTCACCTTTTTCATCCTGCCCCCAACCCCTCCTATCTATCACCCCAACAAATCTAGTACTCCTCTGACACCATACATAGTTATTGCAATATTATTGACTATATTCTTTATGCTATGCCCTACATCCCTGTAACTACTTTGTAACAACCAATTTATACTTCTTAATCCCTTCTCCTTTTTTCACCCACACCCCCAAACCTCCTCCCATCTGGCAACCATCAAAATGCCCAGTGGCACAGTCGCCCTGGTCACCTGAGCTGGAAGCCCCAGGAGTGCTTCTTGTGTGGGTTATGTGTGCCTCCTCTCCTGTTATAGTTGAGCCTTGATTGCTCTTAGTACATCAGTGGGTGGGATTGACCCTCAGGCTGACTGGAAGTGGGGTTTAGCCACGTCCACAGCGTTTGGGCTGCTGTGCAGGAGGCGTATTCCACTGAGTATGGTTTGCCCCAGTGGACTCTGGTGCCTGTTGAGACTGCCCTTCACGTATGCCGCATGTAGAACTAATTGGGAGCTGCTCTGCTGTGGTCTGAAGCCAATCTCCAGGTGTGTTGGTTCTGGGGCCTCTTGGGAGGGGCTGTGGTGCAGGCCCAGTTCACCCACTGCCTTTGACTAGCTGAGGGCTACCTAGTAGGAGCTACAAAGCAATCTGTGATTGTTTGCTTCCTGTGCTGGACTTGGAGGCATGTAGGAGATGACACACTACAAACTGAGGACGTCTGCCACCAGTACAGGGTCTGGGGTAGGTCTGCAAAAAGCCAGGACACCCCAAGGCAATTAGCAGGGGTTCTTTTTCTATGTTTTAAAATGCGTTTTGCACTTGCATCTCTTTAGACATCATTCATGTCCGTGTCTCCATGACCTCTAAATGGGTTTGACAAAAACAAAACCCTTCAAACCAGTTGTTTGACATGACAGATTACGTTTTGCACATCACTTCTGGGGCCTCTTGGTACACACGGACGCTGGCTCTCTGGGGGAAAGTTAAAGAGCTCTAAAAACAGTTGCCTTTTCTGCATTTGTTTCATTTTCCATGTAAGAATGTTTGGCATTAAAAAAAAATGTAGCTGACAAAATGGAGTGAGTCAGGAAATGTGTTTGTGCCAAAGCAGATATTAAATGGGCACTGCATTTTTGCACACAGATCTGGGCAGAGCATTTGCAGATGACTCAGAAATGGTCTCCCCTTAGGACATAGGCATGTAAATGTTTTAATAGGGGTTTCCTAATCAGGGGATCCTGTGTGAAGTTGTTACTGACCGTAATGAAGTATCAAAGAGTCTGTACTTTGCTCATGTATTCGTTCAGCACATATTCAGAATCTGGGAATTCAAAGTAGGACCGGACAGGCAAAGCCTCTGCCCTCATAGACTCTATCTTTTGTGGGAGTGACTGATAATTAAGAAGCAAACAAATGGAGAAGGTGCTGGGGTAGAGAATAAGAGTGGAGTATGCCTTAGATGAAGTGCTTGGAAAGAGAACATCAGCTCTCTTAGCCAACCACCAGGAGTAGCAAAGAAACCCATCAGGTAGGCATATGTAGGCTGAAGAATTGTGAGGCCTCCACCAGGCCCTGGAAGAGAAATTGGTTGCACACCAATACCTGTTCCCTCCTTTCTTTTTTTAAAGATTTTTATTGGGGAGTTGGGGGATGGGAACAGTGCTGGGGAATTGGGGAAGGGAAACAGATAAGTTGTTGTCCTTTTTTGTTCTTCATTCTAGTTGTGGAGGACGTTGCTTCACTGGCCCAAGTTGGCACCATCATTGCGCTCTTCCCAGGCGAGGCAGATCAGTTGCCAGCTTCTGTCTTGTTTAAGCTATTGTTACTATGTAACCATACACACAGACAGAGTGACTCCTAACTGACATAAGCCATGTGGAGACATCATCTTGGGGGCAGGGATCATGCTTTGACTTATTTCGTATCCACCCCTCCAAAAGCTTCGTGTGGTGTGGGACGCTGAGTGGATGCTGCTGGGGGATCCACTTTCAGGGTTGCTCACTCCTAGTGCTGACAGGTTAGCGCCAGCTATCAGCAGGGGGCCTTCGTTCTTCACCATGTGGATGTTTCCATGGGGCCCTGAGAAAGTCCTCCTGACATGGAAGTTGGCTTCTCCCAGAGAAAGTGATGCAAGAGAGACAAAGGCAGAAGCCTGATGCCGTTCATGACCTGGTCTCAGAAGTCCTCCTTTGCGATTTCCCATGATATCTTATTCCACCCTATTGGGTGTGGGAGGGAACTACACAGGGTGTCACTCCCTGGAGGCTGGAATCATTGGAGGCCATCTTGGATCCTGCCCCTTTTCATCCTGGGATCCTTCCCCATCCTGAGGAGGGCACTTTATAGTCCTCTTTTCAAGCAAAGAGTCTAAGCTGGAGGTGCAACATAGAGGCCTTGTGTTCCCTTGGGTCAGTGGGGTAGAGCCATTGTTTGACAAAGGACCACCTTGGAGATTATCTGATGCAAGAGGCCGCCTATACCTTAAAGATGAGTAGTTAGTGCCCAAACTTTCCTTCCTGCAGGGAGCTGGACATGGAGTTCAGGGACCTGATCTCATAGAGAGGGAGCAAAAAAATAGTATAGCGTTTGCGCTGAGGGTAATGAAAAGAGAAAGTATCTGCCGATAATTTGGCCGGAGAAAGAGGTTCTTCTTTCCAGGCCAGGGACTGTCTGACGCTGAGCCTGTCAGTGGATGGGAAGCCAGGACAGTGGACCTTTCCTAGGTGTGTCCAGGCTAATAAAAGTAACATAGAGCCGCTGACTTTCAGCTGTGGGGCCAGTGGTGTGCTGGAGCAATTTCATACTACCGCATGAGAGAGGAATGGCAAATTTTCAGGAATTTTGAAAGCTGATTATTGAATACAGTCGTTATTAAAAATTAAATTGAACTCATGATTAAGTTTTATTAAAAACAAAGGTAATAAATACTCAGAACTCATTACTTGATCATTATTTTACTATGATCTATGCTTTTGAGGTTATTTACATCCATCGTGTCCGTATGGTGAAGCTACTGTGTAATGGTGAGCTACTGAGTGAGCATCTCTTCCCATCCCTGTCCCGGTGACCTCACCTTGGTACATTGAAATTGGTCATGGTGACAGTATTTACACCACAGAAGCTGGCAAAATGGTGCAAATCATTGAACTGTCCCCCTCCCTACCCATCTGTGGTTAAATATTTGCCAGCACACCATTATGAGGGACATGACCTGGAAGGGTCATCTGGCCTAGTGAGTGTCATTGCGCAGGGAAGACAGCACCTGGGTGGCAGTAACATCTCTTGGGATCTGGTCCCTGACCTACACTGATCTGTGGGTGACTGAGCGAGTGTCTCTCTGGACCTTGGGAGGAGCAGGTAGTCTCCGGGTTCCCTTCTGGCCCTAGAGTTGACACAAGAGCTATTAACTGTAAGACACTTAATGGTACTCCTCTAACTTCCCCAAATGTCAATCATCAGAGTTTTCCTGTCTCACGGAGGGTTATTAATTCTGGGCCTGGGCAGCTCTGAGGGTAAGAAGATATTCCCCTGGTAAACTTTGAAGGAGTCCAGGAAAGTAAAATGAGCTGGATCTGATCAAAAGCCTAAGCCATTCCCTGCATATTGACAGCGACAGTAGAAAAAGGAAAATCGCAGAAGCTTTCATGGAAACCAGTCACTAACTTCAGAACTGTACTGCCTTGACCATCTTTTTGCCGTTTCCCATCCTGTAAGGCCGTACCCTCTGCCCATTCATTTACTTGGAAGCCTGGAAGAGACCAGAAAAGAAGGAGTTAATCTGTTGCCGGCACAGGAACGATTCTTCATTCTGCCTTTGATGCTGCCGACCATTAAAATGTGATATTACGTGTATCACGGTCCATTTCCTGTATGTGCGGAGGGTGGCAGCGGGTCTGGGGCTGGAGCATTTTATGCGCTACGCTCTGGGCCCCCAGAGTCATGTATCCCACTGAGATGGGGAGGGGCAAAGGCTGGGCCCCAAGGTCAGCTCGCTGGAGTTCAGAGCAATTCAGCTCCCTCTTAGAGCCCCTACCTCCCGGGGACCTTGCTGGGCCCACAGCAAAACCCAACAGCTTACCTGGCTCGCTGGGCCCCGGGAAGGTCTGACCTGGCGCACCTCTCCTGAGTCACTCTCATGGCTGGTTCCTTCCTCAGTGTGCTCGGTGGGAAAGTCTCTCCCTGCCGTGGATGTGTGAGGCTCCCTCATGCCTGAGCCTGTTTCCGCTGCTCTCTCCCCTTAGAATATTCTTCTTTATCTCTTTATTTGATGAGCGAATTCACTGAGTGCTCTGTTTCGATGGCCTCTCATCACAGTCCACAGTGTTTTGGTTCACTTTGGGCTGCTTTCCTGTCTAGACTGTGAACAACATGGGGACAGGGTCCATGTCTGTCCTAGTTGCTGCTGTGAATAAAGGCCCAGTGCAGGGCCTGGCACAGAGCAGTCACTCAACTGAACTGACTTCAACAAATGGGCAAAAGCTACAGGGGATGGAACTTTCTAGAGCTTTCCAGAGATGTCACACATCACACACTGTCTTGGAAGGGAGTGCTTTTTCTGTCACAGAGGATATACTAGTAGAAACCTCCCTGGCAGGTTTGTGTATTATAGTGGGGATGGACTTGGATGGCTTGTTAAAATGTGAAGATGCTAGAATTTTCCTCATGTGCCAGTCTGGAGGTTGAAGGAAAGGAATGCGTGCCAGCACAGGTAGGGCTGGATGGGGACGAGGTGCAGCGTGAGGGCAGAATTGCCCAGGAAGGGTGGCTCAGGAAGGAGGCTGGTGTCAGGATGAGAGAGACTTTGGGTGGTGGCTTATCTCCACCTGGAGGTGCTTGGTGCTGTGCTCAGGGCTCTACGCGCGTGCTCAGAAAGTCCTGACCATGGCCCTGTGAGAAAGCTTCCGTTCTTATACTCCTTTTATGGAGAAGGAACAGAGGCCCAAACTGGTTTCCCAAGTTGTCCAGCCAGTAGGTGGTGAAGCTGAGATGTGATCAGGGCTGTCTGGGCTCTTAGCTAAGATA
>NW_017731899.1:88515-113182 GCF_001890085.2 Hipposideros armiger
CCAACACCTCTTCAGCCCCCTACCCTCTCTTGGCCATGCTGTTTCATGAAACTTCTTTGTCCCATCCTGACCCTGGACCTCACCATTGGGTGCAGGTGGTCATTCTCTCTGATTAGCACCCATTACTGACTGTATGAACTTCACAAGCGTCTGTGCTCAGGGCTTCCCCAGGGAGAGCTGCAGTCTGCTTTTCTCTAATGCTCCCCGCTCAGTGCCCACCACCAAGCAATGCCTTTTCCTTCCTGTGTGAACCCTACGCTATGGCAATGAGAGATGGGAGGATGGGGTGAGGCTCGGGGCTGATCCTCCTTTGGCCCAAAGAGTAGCTCCCTAACTGGACCCAAGAAGAAAAAGAAGCCTTGCTTAAAAAATACCCTTAGTGAGAGCATTAACAATTATTATGAAAATAGAGTGACATGTTCCCTCCGGACCAGATGCCATGCTCAGTGCTTTGTATGCAGCTTATTGAACCCTCATATCATGCCATGAGGTAGTTCCCCATCTCTTTACCCATTTTATAGAGGACAAAATTGAGACCGAAGAGGTAAGGTCCCCATGGTACTACACCTGAGTGTCAGAGCCGGGACTCGAACCTGGGTCCATTCGGTTTCCAAACTCATACACTTACCTCCCTTGGTCAGCAGTCTACTTGGAGAAGGCTGCTAGTCACTAACATGGGCCTCGCCATGAGCGACTGTGACAAGCCTCAGGGCTGAACAGACACTTGCCTGCCCGGCTGCCCCCAACTGTCCTCCTCTGTAATACGGGCTGGAGGCAGCCGCTCGGAAAATTGAAAAATGATGAAGGCCCAAGTGAGGTGACCGTTTTGATATCAGTCAGTGGTTTTATGTTGTGAGGGAGACTGGGCAAAAGCAAAGAGGCCTTTGTGAAAGGTGTCTGCAGGGTGATGGAAACAAGCCGGGAGGCAGGGGAGGTGCCGAGAAGAAGGGGCTGAAACTTGGCCATTCATCCGTGTGGGAATCCACTTAGCGGCACGGCCTCTCCCGCCCTTTCTGGGGCTCCCTCTGGACGTGGGAGCTTTGATGGCGTTCCCAGACCTACTGCCTCCCCTGGGACCTCTAGACCAAGGCAGGAAAGAAGGAATTTGCCCTCTAGCCCAGAGGTCCCCTGTCCCAGCGATCTGGCTGCCCAGGCTTTATTTTTAGTGAGTACAAGATTACTGAACGGACGAAATGGGCTTTAGTTACAGAACAGCGCGAGGAGCGGAGGGACGTTTGGGAGGCTTCTCCGAGGACTGGCAGTGATGGAAAACGGACTGCAGCCTCCGTGCACCGATGGTCATCTGCTCAAACGCTTTGGGTCTGGCTGTCTCAGGGCCATGCCGAGCCCAGGAATCCCAGAATCCCAGCTGGCCAGAGGCCTGAGAGAGCCCGCGGGCCTGGCCTTGACCTGCCCAGCCCACACCCACCCCACCCACTCCCACCTCAGCTCTGAGACAGACTGGCATTTGTTGGCAAGTAGTCCTGCCTGTTGCCCTAACACAAAAACTAAAATGAAGAAGGGGGCAGTGGAGAGGAAAAGAGACGTTCTCACCGAGTGTCTGCTGGCATTGGGAACTGTGCTAGGTGCTTCATATTTTCATTCAATCCTCTTTGCATTCCTTCGAGACACATATTTAAGGAAACAGGAATTTGAAGTGTTGGGTCCCTGCCCTGGACCAAAGTGCTGTCACACATGTTATTTCATTTTTCTGTCACAACAGCCGCCTGTGGTTAGGAACCAAAACTCAGACTCAGGGAGGTCAAGTCGCTGACCCAGCTCCCAAAAGCTAATACCTGGCAGAGTAGCAGTTTGCACGTTGCTGCCTCCAAAACCCAGGCTGTCAGGTCTTTGTCCTGCCTGGGTACCCCCAGTGCTATTGGGACAGGCCCCAGGTTAGGGGAGCGGAGTCCCTGGGATTGGGGCCCAGGGAAGAACAATGAGCAAATCCAGAGCCACAGGAAAAAAATCAGGGATCAGACAGGACAGCCAGGTTCTGGGGGGGGGGGGTCCCTGGCCTCCAGGGGAGGGGAGGCAGAAAAAAGCACTCCTGTGGCTACTGGTTCTCTCATGTGCTGGGCACATGGACTGGAGGCCTGCCTCCCTCGGTGCAGAATTGCAGCTCTGAGCCAGGTGCGAGGCGGCATGAACGGTCTAGATCAGCAGTGCCTCAGAGGCCAGGGCTGAGGGTGCATTCGTGTGCTTGGAAGCATCCCTGGCCCACGTTGTTTGCTTAGTTATCCTCAGTGTCAGCAAAGGGCCCCAAAGGAGATGAGTTTTCCTTGGCTCAGGAGGGATTTGGGTTAGACACAGGATAGTATTGCCAGGCCCTAGCGCAAGTGACTGCCTTCTGGAAACCCCCTGTGCTGAGTTCACAACCTGAACACCACATAGCATGTAGTGAAAGCAATGTGGATGTTCGAGAAAGGCTCAGATCCCAGCTACAACAGTGAGCAGCTGTGTGACCTCAGGCAAGTTGGGTAACCTCTCTGAGCTTCAATTACTAAGCTGCAGTTTCTTTGAGTGCATGAAAGAAAAGCTGATTCACCATCCAGAGTTACCATGCAGTGCCCTTAGCACAGTGCCTGGCATGGAGCATACAGGGGATGGTAGCCATTAGCACTATGACCAAGGCAGAAAGTGAGGACCCTAAGATAAGACAGGCGAGGAGAGAAAGCACTGGAGGGGGCTAGGGCAAAATCTTTCTTGTCTGTAAATTGGGGTGGGGGTTGATTATGTCATAAGGCTCTTCTATACCCCTTCCAGGTACTCCAGTCTCAGATTCTGGTATTTGCAAGACCTGAGTCAGTAGGTCATGGAAAGATAACCTCCCCATATGACGGAGAGATTGTGATGAAGGTCCCAGGTAGACCAGTTGGCTAATTGTTCAGAGACCCAAGAGTTGCAGCCTTTGGTTGGGTGTGTGCCCTCCTTTCATGGCAGCACTGATGGCTGGTATCCTCCTGTTCTCCATGCCTGGGTGTCGAGGTAGCCCTCTGGTAGGCAGAACCCACTCCTTCCCATCAGAGAGCTTTTAAGCTGTCTGCCTCAACAGGGGAGTCACAAATGGGAAAATGATGGTGATTCTGATGACATGGGGCCTGACGGCAGCCACCAGCACCTCCCCCCACCCAACTCTGCATGAGTCCCTAGTTGCTTTCTCTGGCCCACGGGTCTTGGGAATTCACAGCCTTGGAACCAGTCCCCGCTTCAGCACAGCCATATCTGCTGTTCCTATTGGAAGTGGACCTCTTTGGCAAGGATCAAAATAGCCTTAGGGTTTGGGGTGAAGGGCACAGGACCTCAGGGACCTCTATTTCTAGTTATTTTCCCTCTGGAAATGAAGAAGACAAAATACGTTTAAAGACAACAGTCTCAAAAAACAAAAACAAAAAAAACAACCAAAAAAACCCCCAAACAAAACAGCCTAGGCTTGTTCATGGTTTGTTACCAATTCTCATGAACTACAGAAAAAGATAAAACATTGTCACTTTTTCTTTAGTACTTTTATAGGACTCTTAAGTAAATGTGGAATTCTGCCACAATTTATACTGCTTGGATTATGCAAAAATATCTTACTTTGGTGGGAGAAAAACTTCTTTAAACCAACTCGTACCTCTACTCTCCTCAAAAATCATCACGGCTCCCCACTGCCCACAAAGAAAAGTCTAGGCTCCTGGTTCCTCATAGGCTGATTCAGCCACTTCTCCAGGCTCTGTCTTCTCAGCATTTTCCATTGATGAGGTGGAATGCTCAATGCTCACCCATCTTTCCATGACAAAATCTATTCATTCTTCTTTTTTTTTAAGATTTTATTGGGGAATTGGGGGAGGGGAACAGCATTGGCGAGTCAGGGAAGGGGAACAGACAAGTTGCTGTCCTTTCGTTCTTCAGTCTAGTTGTGGAGGACGTCGCTTCACTGGCCCATGTTGGTATTATCATTGCGCTCTTCCCAGCTGAGGCAGTTGCTCTCCAGCCATTAGATGGTTGCTCATGGCGGCTCACGCCAGCTCACGAAAGCTCACTCAAGCTGCCGGCCAGCCCCACTGCAGCCTACGCCGTCGCCGGCAACTCACAGCAGCCCAGCTCCAGGTCGAGCTGTTGTTCACCATCTTAGCTGTAGAGGGCGCAGCGTCACTGGCCCTCATGTGGGATCCGAACTGGGGCCCTGCTGCTCAGAGCTGGTGTCCCAAGCCAACTCTTTACCAACGCGCCACTCGGCCGGCCCCCAAATCTATCCATTCTTGAAGACCTGCCTCAGATGCACCCCCTGCCCTAAATCCTTTCCTACTACCCACAATACCCACAGTACCCGGGTCCTTCCATCCCTCAATACATTGCTATTACCAGCACTAGAGTCCATCCCTGCGCACTGTGGGGCACTGAGCGTATGTCTGCCTTCTCCCCCCATCTCTTCCCAGACCTGAGGTGGTGGAGAGCAGTGTCCATGGGGAGTCATCCTTGTCCCCCAGCATTTAGCAGAGGGTGGGCGTTCAGTCTCTGAGTGACAAGCCCAGACCAGGATGGAGAAGGCTGGGCGTTAGTAGGTCTGGTGAGGAGGGACGAACGAGGAAACAAGATCACTTCTCAGTCTTAAAAGAAGCCGATCAGGGCTTTGGCAGGCAGCAGAGGGAACATTGTTAAAGCCGTGATCTAAGAGAGTTAAATGAGGGTCCATTTACAGAAATGTGGGCAGGATGAAAGGAAGCTGACAAGGAGCGGGCAGCCTCCGGAGTGGCCACGGGAAGAAGCTTTTGCCACCTCCAGGGGAGGAAGGGTTCCTGGTAAGGGCTGTAGCTTTGGGGAGAGAAATGCAGCGCCCTTCAGGCTGTGGCCTGGCGGGGGAGGAACTGGAGGAATAAATACCCTGGCCTCTCTGCTCCTGCCCTCTGATCTCTAGCCTGAGCCTCCATGGGCCCAAGCCAGAGGCAAGCAAGCTGGGCTGATGCCCACAGAGCGGAGCCTCCTGGGTCACAGAGCGGGGTGCAGAATGGAGGGGCATTTAGGAAATGGCCAGCTATGTGGTAGCTGGCTGTCCTTGTGCCTGGCTTTACCCATTAGGTAAGGGACAGTTGATTTACCCACCATGGCTCTCCTAGGGAACTCCATCATCAGTACCACACTTAGGCCTGTGCAAGCGGGGCCCTCCCCAGATCCAGAGTTTTAGGGAGACTTCTTCAAAAATTCTAAATCTCTCTCCAGTGCTTGGAACAGCTGTGGCCAGCAGTGCTATCTGGGCAAGGAGCCCAAAGCCTGGACAGGGACCTGTGTGGGCTCTGAACCCCATTTCTTTCCTTTGAGGGTCTCTGCATCCCTCTACCCTTGGCCCCTCCCAGACCCCACACCTGTTGGGTAGACCAGATGTCCCAAGGAGCTCTGGGACTCCCACCTATGGGGTTGTCCAGAGGCCCTGGGACTCCAGTTCCAGGAGGGTGACTCGTTGAAGGGATTGTTCCTACTAGCTGGTGTGGTATTTTTTTTCCAGCTTTATTGACATATAACATTGTATGAATTTAAAGTGTAGTACACATTGATTGGATGCACTTCTATGTCACAAAATGATTACCAGCGTAGTGTTGGCTAACACCTCTATCACATCACTTAACTACGCTCTCTCTTTTGTGGGGAGAACATTGAAGACCTGCTCTTATCAATTTTGAGAATATAATACAGTATTATTAAATACAATCACCAGGCTGTATGTCAGAGTACCAGAACGTACTCATCTTCTAACTGGAAGTCTATAGCCTTTCACCAGCATCTCCCCATTGTGCCCCCCCCCCAGCCCCAGCCGACCACCACTCTACTCTCTGTATCCATGAGTTTGTCTTTTTTATATTTCACACCTAAGTGAGATCAAGTGGTATTTGTATTTTTCTCTGATTTGTTTTACTTAACATTATGCCTTAAGCTTCATCCATGGTGTCACAAATGACAGGATTTCCTTCTTTCTCATGGCTGAATAATATTCCAGTGTGTGTGTGTGTGTGTGTGTGTGTGTGTGTGTGTGTGTGTGTGTGATTGTCGGAAAAGTCATGATGCATTTTTGCAACAAAAAACATAGGAAAATACGTCATGACTTTTCTGACAAATATATATATATATATATATATATATGTCTCACATCTTTATCCATTCATTTGTTGAGGGACACGTAGTTTGTTTCCATATCTTGGCTATTGTGAATAATGCTGCAGTGAACATGGGAGAACAGCTATCTCTTCCAGATCCTGATTTCATTTCCTTTGGATAGATATCCAGAAGTGGAACTGCTGGGTCATAAGGTAGTTCTATTTTTAATTTTTTGAGGAACCTTCATAGTGTTTTTCATAGCGGCTACACCAATTTACAATCCCACCAACAGTGCACAAGGGTTTCCTTTTCTTCACATTCATGACATTTGTTATCTCTTGTCTTTTTGATGATACCTATCCTAACAAGTGTGAGGTGATATCTCATTGTGGGTTTGATTTACATTTCTGGTGTGTTTTTTTGTTTTGTTTTTTTTAGGATTATGTGAGATTGGCCACTGATTTTGGGTAACTCAAATTGTGTTTATAGATACAGAACCCTGAAAACAACAATAGCTCAGGGCCCCACATCCTAGGGACATCCACATCTGTCATCTCCAGGTGCCTCTTTCTGGGGTTCTGACGTTAGATCCCCTTACTTCTGGGCAGGCTCATCCAATCAGTCAACAGGTCATGGTCTTAATGCATTGGCATGGGTGGAACTGGCCTCTGCTGGTTGGGTCTACAACTGTGACCAACATTGTAGAAACTGGGAGATCCACAGTGAGGCCACAAACTGGCATGGTCCCCCAAACCCAGCTCCAACCTCCCTGCAAGCGTGGCCAGGTCTGTGAGAGAAGCATTATGCCTCTTATGCCTGACTTCACCTGCCCACTATTTACAGGGACCATGTCATGAGTCTGAGCATGTTACATTATTACAGTGGTGTTTTGGTTTCATAAATGATTTACTCACAAGAAATTAATACATTCATTGACTTGCTAGGGCTCCTGGAGGGAAACACTTTTTTAAGATAGGAAAGCGCCAAGAGCATGGCTTGCACTGATACAGATGTCTTTCCCACTCGCATCGGCTGGTAGGAGGACAAGCCATTCACATCTTTCTGGAGGACAAATTGGCAACACTTACTAAAGCCTTTAAAATGTACTTACCCTCTGACCTAACAATTCTACTTCCAGGGATCAAACTGAAAGAAAGAATTCAAGATGTGTCCAGAGATGGATCTATGAGGACACTTGTTCAAGTGTGGTTTACAATAGTGAGATATTCTTTAAAAATACATTGAAAGCCAAAGATTGGGAGTGGGTTGTAGAAATGACAAGTGTGCATAAAGTGTAGCCCTATCCATACTGAAAATGCTGCAGCAGAACAATTTACTGACACACAAAGATATTTATGATGCATTTTATGTTTCTGTAAAGAGGCTAAACAGAACGAGCAATAGGACCTCAGTTTTGATAAAACAAACAAACAAACCTACGTCTGGGTTTGTGTGAAAAAAGATTGAAATGCTGTATATCAAAATAGAACAGGGGGATTATGTTACTTTAGTTTTACTATTTCAATAATTATCATATATTACACATGCCATCTTTTTAAAGTACTAAAAAAATATGCTCCTGATTACCTAGTGCTTGCCCCATAAGTCAGCCTGTGAGCTGGACATCTGAGCTGTCTCCTGGGTGACTCCACGCCAGCCTTCAAGGAGCGTGAACTCTGGAAGGGGAGATGGGACCTTTCAGGAGGCATCTGAGGCCGTTCCCAGTGGTGCAGGAGATTGGGAAGGGGCTGCTGCAGAACTGGGCGCTTCAAGGCGAATGCAAGTAAAATGCCTGTGACCGATGGGCAGGGTCTCAACGTCTTCCAAGGGAGTCAGCTCCACTGTGGCTACCCGTTCTGGTGGGTCCTGCCCCATTAGTGTGACTCACATGGAGCCCATCCTGGGGCACCAACGCCTTGTGGAATGCTGACTTTATTTAGGTCTTAGGCAGAGACCCCCTTCTCTCCCCCACGAAAGCAGGTCCAGCCCAGGCCTGGAAGCACAGACTCCTTCCCATGGTCCTCGCTGTCTTCTCCTTCCTGCCACATGCTGCTGGCACCCTCCAGGCTTATCTGAGTGGAAGAAAAATTGCCCCTATTTTCTGACCTGCTGCTGGTTGGATTTTTGTTTTACTTGCAGCTGAACACACTCCTAACTGATAGGTTCTTCCTGGCTCCATGGCCTTGAGCCGGTTTCTTCACCAATCTGACCTTGAGCCTTCTTCTCTGTAAAATGGGAACAAGGTCTCAGGTGATTGGGAGGATTCAATGAGACAGTCTAGAGCTCAGCATGCAGGAGGGAAGTGCTCAGTAAATGTTCTTCCTCCCTGGCACACCATCATGGAGACATTGGTTTGGCAGAGCGTGTAGGGTCCAGAGCAGTTGGTCCCGCTCAGAGCAGGCAGGTCTCTCTGCTGAGTGTGTCTGCCCTGTTGCCCGTCCTCGTGTCTGAGTGCCACCCATGGCTGTCAGCACCACGCTTCCAGGCCCCCGACTCTCCCCTCCAGCCTAGCAGCCCTGCACAGGACAAGAGTTACTGGTTAGCAGGGTCCCTCCTGCCTGCTCACCCTGGTGGACTGGCAACAGTGAGACCCTGGGTAAGCCTGCTATGCACCTCAGCTCCAAGGAGGATTACAGCTCACAGGTAGGAATAAAATTGTAATACTTGAGATTTACGCTTCCCCAGCCTAAAACAACATCCTGACCATGAGTTATCTAAAAGGCCACGTTCTCAGTGGAAGCATGTCTGTTTTATTTTCTCTGACAGCCAGTGCAGGTGAAGACTTAGACTGGAGGCCTGTTTCCTTCTCTGAAAGGGCCCTGACCAGCCTGAGAGTCGGATGTGTGAGCTCTGAGCAAAATAACCTTTGCTTTGTTTTTCCTGGCATTGGGGTTTTGAAGCATGAAATTGAGCCACTTTTGGCCTGGTGACCAGAGGGCTGCTGTGATGAGGTGATGGTGCACTTGGCATGAGCAAGGCCCTGGGGAAAATGGGGCTGACTGTGTCCACATGCCCAGGAAGTGGGCGCTGAAGGTCAGTCCCAGGTGTCCTTGGGGGGCAGGGTGTGGGGACTGGGAGAGCATGCTAGGTGTGTGAAAGCTAAGAGGAAGAGGCAGGAGCAAGCCAAGGGGATGGACAGCTGAGCAGCCCTGTGGGTAGACACGGGGCGAGGGGCGGAGGACAGCTTGGGCTATGAGCCAGGCTGGGGGCAGGGGAGGTTGAGTGCAGGAGGTCATGGCCTGGGTCGTGGGGTGTCACCATGGCTTTGGCCCTACATCTAGGGGGAGGCAAAGCATACCTCCTTCAGCCACCTTGGAGGATGTCCTTGCCAGCATCCCCAGTCCTGGGACCCCCTCCCATAGGAGTGCATCACTCGGGCTGCCCAGGTGGGCTCCAGAGGACTCTAAGGTCAATCAGGCCACATGAAACATGGAGCTCACCTAGGGTGGGGCAGAGAGTGGAGAGAAAGCTCAGACCCCAGACACAGAGGCGAGACAAGGACTTCAGCTGGCCTGGGGACGGGCTCGGGGTCCCCTGGGCAGTGAGGTGTAGTGACGAATTCTCAGTGATCAGTTAGGGGCCAGCGGAAGGGCCCGCTCTGCTTCTCTGGGGCCAGGTAGGCTTCCATGAGAGGAGGAAGCACAAGAGAAATTGGGACGAAATCCAAAGCGATGGCTGCACATTGGAGTGTCACAGGCAGTGCCTTTCCCCTCCCGGGAAGCGTCTCAGCTGCTGTGAATGCAGGATCCTTGGTCCTGGGCCACAACACAACCCCGAGCCTGGAGCCCTCATGCACAAATGGCCCCGTAAACACATCATTAGAGCGGACTCGATGTCCCTGTCACCCATGACAGGTTCCTGCTCAGCAGAGGCGTGAAGGCCCAGAACCCCACCCCCATTTGCCCTTTAAGGAGTCCTGGGCATGTATTTTTGGAAACAGTAATGAAGGCTTTTCCGGAAATGGGGAGCAGGGTGAAATATATTGCTACAGCCACATAGTTGTGGTTGGTTTGTTTTCATTTTTTAAATAATTATGCTGTTGAATTCAATCATTTCTAACTATGAGAGTGGCTAGATTTTAATGAATCTGGAGTTTGTGGTCTGGAGCCAGGAGTGGATGTTTAAGGTGAGGTTTGGGGGTGTGCATGTGTGAGATTTTGGGGTCTAGACTAAGGGGAGTGGGTTATAAGCAAAATATCTCTCCACTGGAACTTGTCAGATGTTCTGTGCCCATTTCACAGATGGAGAAACTAAGCCTGAAGGAGTTATTGACTTATCCCACTGAGGCCTCTGGACTGTTTGCTCTCCATGACTCCAGGCTGTAAGGCCCACATGGACACCCTGGTGGTCAGTTTTCAGGTCCTATCTGAAGACAGCAGGTGCCTGAGTAGCCAAGGACTGCCTGTGTGGGGTCCAGTGGCTCTCCATCACCAGCCAGTTCAAGAATTCAACAAGCGCTTTCTTCTTATTCATGTTCCGAATTCTCTGGGTGGCTTACCTCCAATCTAAACTTTCCTTCTACTCCCAAACTCTGGAATGGTGTGGGATTGATTGCTCCTTCTCCTGTGATACCTGTATTTCTTGGTGGTGAATCCAGGCCCTCCTGGGGGGCCAGAGGGCGCTGGGGTACCCCACCTGGCCAGATACACATCATTGTTGCCTACGCCCTCCTGAGGATGGTGCCAGCTCTGCCCTCCACCCACCACACACCTGGGCAGGAGGTGCTGGACCTTTCTTAAGCCACAGTGCCTGCCTCAGACCCGTAGAGCTCTCTCTGCTATCTGGGGGGTGGACAGGGATGGTCACCAGGTTAACAATGGTGCGTGGACCTGGTAAGATCTGGTGTGCTTGCACGTGTCCTGCCGGTCCCCTGTGTAGACCATTGTGGTTAAAAATCCTTTGATGACTGTTTGAGGTTCCTAGGGCTGCTGAAACAAACTGACACTAACTTGGTAGCTTAAAGCAACAGAAATGCCTTCTCTCACCATTCTGGAGGCCAGAAGTCCCAAATCAAGGTGTCGCAGGGCTACGCCCCTGAGGCTCTAGGAGACCATCTTCCTCGTCTCTCCCAGCTTCTGGTGGCCCCGGTCATTCCTGGACTTGTGGCCGCAGCCCTCCAATCTCTGCTCCAGTCTTCATCCTGCCTTCTCCCCTCTGTCCCAGTGTCTTCTCCTTCTCTGTCTCCTATAAGGACACTCATCATTAGAGTTAGGACCCACCCTAATGCAGGATGATCTCATCTCAAGGCCCTTACCTTAACCACGTCTGCAAAGACCCTTATTCCAAATACAGTCACATTCTGAGGTTCTAGGTGGGCCTATCTTTTGGGGACCACACTTCAACCCACTACAGTGACTTTTTCTTGCTCCTAGGGAGAATTTTGATCCTTCACAAGGCATAGATACCCTCCACACCCTGCCCCCACTGGCCTCGCACCTGTCTGGTCTTGCCCCGCGTGTCCCAAGCTCTTCCCCATCCCAGAGCCCTCCACATGCTGCCTCTTGCTCTGAGTGGCCCCAGGCAGCCTCCAGTTCACAGCTGGCACCTTCTGTGCTTGGGGCTAGGTCCCTGCAGACAATGCCCTGGCACAGGGCTCTCGGTTGCTTCTCCCCCCAGGTGGGTGCGCTGCTAACTGTGCAGCAATTCATTTAACACCTGCCTTCCCATTGGAGGCAAGACCCCTCTGTGCTGTTCACAACTTCCAGCCCCCAGCCCCCAAGGCCTTGGTGTGCTATGCTGCTCACAAAGATCACCGGGTGCAGGAGAAAGAAGCAGGAACCAAGGGCAGCAAGTACCCAGGGGCCTGGGCTTTGGTCCAGGCCCCCAGATAGGGGCCACTGAGCTGATAAGGGCCTGGATGAAGGTTTTGGCCGAGGGGCAAATCCAAGAGTCCCTGAAGCCGCTGTTCCCCAGATGCGATATCCCTGACGGGGAGGACGAGGGAGAAGGGAAAGCAATGATGAGGGAGAGCTGCTTTTCCGTTCCAGCAGCAGGCACCTGCTCACCCTCACAGGTGGTGAGCGAACCAAGGCGGGCAGAGGCAGAGAGAGAAATCTGGCTCCATCTCCTCCTTCTGTCACTGAGGCTACCTCGTCAGGCCAGGCCCACGTCATCTTGTCCTGAACCTTTCTCGCTGCCTTTCCTGCCTCCGGGCCCAACTCTTAGCGGCCCAGCTTCCATCTGTGGCTGGAGGATCCGATGACAAAGCCAGTGGAGATTGCTGCCTCTTTCCTTCTGAAATCTTTCCGTGACTCCCTGTTGCCAACCAGAAACACACAAACCCATCAGTCCAGTTCTAGAGAAGCCTTAACACTGCAGCCTCAACCGTCTTCCTGAGCCCCGTCTCCACGGCCTTCCCCAGTCACCCTGAGCTCAAGCCACCCTGGGCTCCTTCCAGCTCCCCAAACACAGCAGACGCTCACATCCTCCAGCTGTTTGCATGTGCCGTTCCCTGCCCCCAGAATGCCTTTCCCCATGATTCACTAGGAAATCTTTACTCATCATTTAAGACTCAAGTTAAAAGTCAACTCCCAGGGTGGCCCTCTCTCCACTTCCTGGGGTGGGTGGGGAGAGTACACCCACCCGCACTCACCACGCAGATCGTCATGATTGGTTTTCCCGGTGTTTCCCTACCTGGGCCTGGCACAACGTCAGATCCACAAATACTTCCCGACTGAACCAGGGTGCAGTCCCGTGTGCTGACAGCATCTAATCCTCATTAGCAGGCTGGGGCCTGAGGGGGGGACCCCGTAAGGCTGACGGGCTTTCCAAGGCCTCTCTGAGGCCTGTCCAACATGCTGCTGCTCCTGTGAGCTGGCCTTGGGGTGTCAGGAGTCCGGGAAGCCTGCTCACCCCAAGCAGAGGGCCTGGTTCCCTTCCTCCAGCCTCTGAGATGAGGGAGGGGCCTGACCTTTTCCATCCCTGGCTGTCTCCCTCCACTGGCTGCGACCAAGAGCGGGGCTCCTGCTCTCTTCTCATAAAAGGACTGAGCAGTTTGCAGCTCACTGATGGAGCAGCTGTGATGACAGTAGGGAAAGCAGGCCCGTCAGCGGGGCCGCCGACAGCAAGGACATGAAAGATACACGTTCTGCGAATTCGTTTGCATACATCCAGCTATAATTTTTCCCTCCGGAGAAGAAGCTGTCACAAGTCTGACAGGCATTCAACAACTGGGGTAGGAAGGGAGAAATAGTAAGCTTCCAGGGCTTCAAAAGCAACACTTCCTTGGTGGAAAGGATGTGAGGACAACCTGACAAGGGAAAGGGTACAGAGCTCTGAGCTGCATGGCAATGGATGCTGCACACAAAACTGGCCTCTGGAAGACCAGACGGTGCCCGGATGGTGTCTCTGAAAGCAATGGACAGGGGACCACAGGTCAGCAGGGGAGACCATCCTAGGTCCTGGGATGGTCATTGCAAGGGTGTATGTGCCACAGGAGTGCCTGGGTGTGGTCCGAGTGTCTGTGGAGACTGTATGAGCTTGGGCAGTGTATCAGTCAGTTATTGCCACAATAATGCTACATAACAAACCACTCCAAAATGTAGTAGCTTCAAATGACAATTAGCTATGGTCCCTCTCATTGGTCTTTGGGTCAGCTGCAACTCGGCAGGGCTCCTTAGGCTTTTGGCTCCTGGCTCTGGCTTTGGGTCCCAGGCTGCAGTTTAGGTGTGCCCACATGTCACAAATCCCACTTGGACTCGCAGCCACCAGGGCACGTGGTCTGCTCCACGTGTCTCATTCTGGGGCTCAGCCTGCAGGGGCAGCTGCTCCGGGGTCACCAGCGTGCGAGAGCAGACCCCTCTGTGCACACACGTGTCAGGCCCTGCGCCTGCTGGGTTTGATAACAACACCCATTTGGCCAAATCAAATGTCATGGCCAAGCACAAGGTCAAGGGTCAGGGCAGCCTGCTCTGCTCAGCACAAGGCCATTCCACAGTGGGGACCTGGACCACAAATCTCTCGGGAGGGAGGGAGGCTTCCAGTGGCACGAGGGTCTTGAGGGTTTGAGCGCATGTTGTCACGTGCCTCAGTGTGTGGAGTCACTCTGTGTGCGTTTATGTGTTTTGCTCCATGAGCAATACATCCCCAGATGAGTGTCATAAAATTGCTTTAGTGAGATGAACGATGGGGGTCACGTGAGAGAAATGCGAGGGTCGCAGGACTGTGGGCACTGCTTGAATTTTAGTGCAAAGTTATAAACCTGCCCTTGGTGTAGAAGTCATAAATGCCATGAAGCCGCCCCATGTATCCATCATCTTTAGGGTATGTGATGGTTGGTCCTCTCTCCAGCGCATAAGAAGGGAGTGGGCATAACCAAGGAGAATTAACTTTCCAACCTTTTCATGTGAGCCCAGCAACTTATTACTGGGGGCCACCAGGGAGAAGATGGAATGAAAATTAGGCTTAGGGACTGTCTCCATGCAAATGGAGTTGAAAGCATCTCCACAGGTAAGGAGAAAAGCCAGGTCTCAGATGGAGCCCGTTCCCAGCGGGTGGTGGGTGGGAGGGAGATATAAACATATTGATCCCAGATTTTCAGGTAAGAGGCTCTAGCAGTCGGTGTGGGAATGCTCTCTGGTGATGCATTAAGCTTTTCCTCATCAGCTTTCAGGCAACTGAGCCAACCAACCATCCCCTGTTAGTTACACTTGCCTTTTATTTTTCACGAGATGAATTTTTAATTTTTATGACAGTATTGGGAAAATTTCAAAGTATCTCCACACAGCTGGCTTCAAATGTGCTGTGTATTTGGTCAAACAGTCAGGGCTTGCAGACGGGTCAATACAGCCCCCCCAAGGAAAGGAAAGTGGGTTGCTCTGGCCTCCTGAAGTGAGAGGAGCTCAATCTGGGAGCCGTGGACTAGGTGTTGCCTTTAGCCTTCAGGGGGGAACCCTTGGTAGGTGCTGCCTGAGCACACACTTGGTGCAGGCACCCTGCTGGGCTCTGGGCCTGGCACACAAAACAGGCAGGTGTGGTTTTTGCCCTCGGGGGAGCTTACATCTGGGGGGCAGTCAGATCCAAAGGACAGAAAGTGACAGGCTTAACAGCTGGGCCAGGGATGAGCCCTCAGACGCTGAGGTGGCAGAGGGCTCTTCAGACGTCATGGGACCAAGGGTGAGGGGTGGGAGGAGCTGCCCGGTGGGCGCCTCCAGTGATGAGATGCTGTATCTGCCCTCAGGTTGCTGGGGGCAGGGCTGAGTTAGCGCGGCCTGGCTTAGGATGAATGCTCATCATAGGTTTAGTCCACTGTCCATCTCTGAAACTGGAGACCTGCGCCCATAGCGAGGGCTTTTCTCCATCTTCTGCCCCCCGCATCAGAGTATACCCAGGTCCTGGCTGGGAGCCAGGCGGCCCACAGGCCCATTTTCACCCCTCCAGGGCCAGGTGACCGTGATCACGGACCGCCCCTGCACACTGTAGCCATCTCTCTTCCCTCCTGCTGGCTGAGTCCAGAGGCTGAGAACAGAGGAGACTGAGAACACTGGGCCTTAGGAGCCCCTGCCTTCCCTTCCTCCACCTTCCTTCTCCCTTCTGTCACTTTGCTGTCTGCAGATTCCAGGGCTGTCCAAGAACCCTCGCATTATGGTCCCTGCTTAGGGCCTGCAGTGACAAATTTGATAACAAGGTCAGGAGCAGGGCTGTCTCTGAAAGGAAAGGTCATTAAGGTCACAGGAGCATAGATGGCCCGAGCTGGAAGGGGGTCTCCCTTATTCACTGGGGGGGCCTACCTAGTGGCATTTATGGAGCATGTACTGTGTGCCCACTACTGTGCCAGACAGATGCAGGGCACCCTCAAGGTGCGAGCAGGAGCCGTCCATCCCACCGGATGCTGGGGCTGAGACTGTCTCCTGGGGCACTAGGAACTGAGCTGCAAAGGACTAGGAGGAGGCACCAGGCAGAGTAGCTTTTTGAGGGTGAGACAGAGAGGGCCCTGCTGAGGACAGGGTGATGTTAACTAGGTGGGTGGGGGAGGCCTGTGTGAAAGTCTCCTTTATCCCTCTTCCTGTCCCCTCTTTAGACGGATATCCAACATGGACATCAGGGTCTTGGCCTCAGCAGGAGGGGAAATCTGGCCTGGAGGTTTCGCCCGCTGAGGTCATGGCTTCATGATGGATTTTGATGATTACTTGCTCACCTGGCTTTTCACCACAGGGGAGATGAAAATTCTCTGGACTGGGGGAGAGGAGAGAGGATTGCAGCCAGACACCAGTGAGGGTTTGAGATGCATTCTTCCCAGACCCAGATCTCGGGGAGAGGGGATGAGGGGTTTGGACACCTAAGAACAGAGGAGGCCCCCGCCCCATGGCTGCCACATTCCCAGGCCATCACCTCCAATTTCTAGTTTCACTTGACTTTTAAGTGGAAAGAAAACTTAAATAGTCTGAAGCAGTGTGGCTCTGCCTCCTTCTGGGTTTTCGCCGTTTTCTCCACTCTCTTACAAATGGGAACCCACCTCTCATTTGGTTGATAAACTTTTTGGCAACTTGTATTGACCTAGTCTTACCCAGGTCTTACAAAAACTTAGCTTTTGTAGGAACAGCTTTCTTTTTACATTTATATTTCATTGGCTTAAGCCATATTCAATAAGACTACACCATTACCATGGGAAATAAAGCGGGTGCAGACAGGTTTGGGACCATCACGTCCGACTCCTGGTAAACACACCGTTACAAAATTGGACAGGTGGGAGCAGAAGTGGGCAGGGCCCCACAAAGCAACCCCTCCAGCCAAAAGCACTCATGTATAGACAACATCAGGCAATCTCGTTCACAGAGGGAAAGAGAGAGTGGGTGACTTTGGTCACTTCATTATGTAGACATTGGTTATGATAGTTGTCACTGTGTTTGCAAGAAATAACTGCATTTGAAATTGGGTTCCCCCAAAGCAGAACTTCAGGCAAGGATGTGAGAGGTATTCATGCAAGTATTTATTTGGGAGGTGATACCAAAAGCACAGGTAGGGGGGTGGGGAAGCGAGACAAGGAAGGAAAGAAAGACAGCTCAAGGCATGCTGATAGCAAGTGTCCACTGTGGGCAGCTGGGGCTCAAGCCCAGTGCAGACTTCTGGAAGACCACACAGCACAGGCCTCAGAGTGGTCCTACCCAATGGCCAGGAAGCTGGGGTCACTTATCCACCAACTCCCACCCATCATTAGCTGGGGCTGCTCTTAAGAGCACGAGCCACCAGGCACAGGGGACACCCTGCCTGCAGCTGAGCATCCTGTGACAGCCCAAGAAAGCCCTCAGGTTGAGTGCTGGAGGCAGCACCGATTTATACGTTAGGCTTGATAGGCCAATACCCAGGACCGAAGATGCGTCAAGGGCTCATAAAAAGGATTTTTTTTTTTTACTAGAAGAAAAAAAGAACTTTAAGGTTGAAGAAAATGTTTTAATATACATTAATGTCTGTCTTTATGCCAGTGAAGTTATAAAATATCATTTTTAACATTTTTTCTTATGGGCTGCCATAATGAAATATCCTAGGCTGGATGGCTGAAACAACAGAACTTCGTTTCTCACAGTTCTGCAGGCTGGGAAGACCAAGATCAAGACGCTGGGTGTTTCTGGTGAGAGCGCTCTTCCTGGCTTCTAGAAGGCAGCCTTCTCATTGTGTCCTCACATGGCTTTTCTTGGTGTGTGCCATCAGGAGAGAGGACTCTCCTCCTCTTATAAGGCCACCAATCCTATCAGATTAGGACTCCACCCTTATGACCTCAATTAACCATAATTACCTCCTAAAGCCCTATCTCCAAAGACAATCACATTGAGGGTTGGAGTTCCAACACATGAATTTGGAATGGCAGAGTTGAGTTCATAGCAAGGAGGAGGGGACCCACCAAGATCAGACTGTGGCCCTAGTTGGAGGTTCTTGCAATAAGAAGCAATGGTGTGTACATGGCTGCGGCAGTGCCCAGCATGTCGTAAGGATGGTACGTTTTATCTAACCTGAGTAAGGAGAGTGAATATGGAGGACCACTTGGATAGTGAAAAATGAAGGGACCTCAACAAGGTCACAGAGCAGGTGGAGTGGGTCACGTAAGCTAGAGGGCTAAAAAGATGGAAGGTGGTATGAATTTATGGTTTTAGGGACTGTCCAGTTTCAGGGTTGTGACGAGAGGGGGTGTCTGAGATTCAAGTCTTCAAAGGCAAGAGTGTTGAGGAATTGCGAGCCAGGTCATCGATGCGGGTCCTCCAGATGGGTATTGAACAGTTTAGAGTGATGGCAGCACTTGGGTGCGAGGTAGAGGGTGGCAGGTACGGAAGGCTCCAGTGACAGGGAGTGTGGCCAACAAGGCAGATGAGCAGAGCTCTTTCCAAGAGGGATAAAGACCAAGAACCAAGTGCCCCTGGTGAACAAGAAAGAAGCCAACCTATAACTGGCCCATATAAGGAGCACGGGGTAGGAGAGAAAGCAAAGTATTTGCTATTTCCTTAAGCAATTCACTTGTTCAGCCCCTCGTTGCCAGGGTGGGGACAGGAGGACTTGTTTGGATTCTTCCACCTGAAAAAGGGGCAGAGCTGGGACTAGAACACAGCCCTTCAAACTGAACCACTCAAGCTCCTTTTAAAAGGGAGTTTATGAGATGGACAGATAAGCTATGCTCTTGGTCAGTGAGATAAAATATTGAATAGATGTCTAACCTCCCCAAGCTAATGCATGAATCAACACAATTCCAATCAAAATCTCCAAAAGATGTTTTAAAATCAATATGCTTTGAAGTGCCATGTAAAAATAGGAATAGGCAAGAGGTTCAAGAATGTTCTTGAAATTAAGAGCAACAAAGTGAGGGGTGGAGAGGGAGAGGGTGTGAGCTGAGGTTGCCATCCCCAAGGACATATTATTAAGCAAAGTTACGGCAACCTGAGCGCTGGCCCCTGCACAAGAGACAGACGGTGGGACAGATCCGAGAAACAGGCCAAAGGAGGAGAAATGTTAACATGATAAAGGTCACTTTCCAAGACAAGTGCTAAGGAAGGAGTGCTCTTTTTTTTTAAATTTTTATAAACTTTAATGGGGAACAGTGTGTTTTCCCAGGACCCATCAGCTCCAAGTTAAGTCGTTGTCTTCAATCTAGTGGTGGAGGGCACAGCTCACTGGCCTATGTGCGAATCGAACCAGCAACCTTGGTGTTATGAGCCTGCGCTCTAACCACCTGAGCTAACCAGCCGCCCCAGGAAGAAGTATTCTCAAATTGATAATAGGATAGTCGCTTGGAATAAAAGGTGAGTTTGAATCTACAGAACACCATACACCCCATTAAGCCCAGGCAGATTCAAGTATTAGCTAGGGAAACCTAAGTTTTAGATAAGCTAGCAGAACAGAAAATAGAATATTTATCAGATCTGGGGAAGAATTGCTCATCTCACAAAGCAACAGAAACAACTCCAATAACAAAGATTGGCTGAGTTGAGTAGGGACGGTCTACAAACTTTCAAATAATGACAATAACAGAAAAACAAAATTAAAGGATAACATGCTGGGAGAATACTTACACTCAAAATGAAAGTAACATGGTTTTCAAAATATGACTGACAAAGAATTAATAAAATATAATACAGTAATATCTAAAGAGCTCATTCAAATTTATCAAAACAAGACCCCCAAAGAGATCTCAGCAAAGGCTACAAAATTCATTCATGGGAGAGGAATAAATGGCTGGTAGCTAGAGAGATGAAGCTGCAGTATACCATTTGGGGCTCGTTTAAGAACTGGTCACTTTGAACAGTTGTGGGTTAGCACTGAGGCTGGGATGAAATGGGCACAGTCACTGATGCTTGCAGCATAACTAATGGTACGGTATGTTCGGAAAGCAAAATGGTGGGATGGAGCAAGAACCACCAAGACTTCTATAACCTGAGTCCTTACTCCAGCATCGGCAAATCGACGCTGAGGAAACAAGCAAATGGAAGCGGCAGCCACACACGTTGACAGTGGTGTGTTTAATAGTAAAGCAAAACATAGAGGAGCAGAAATGACGGGAACGTCCAAGAAGAAGAAAAGAGCTCAGTTATATTGTAGCATATCGACTTGGGGAGTAGACCCCTCCCGCGATGACCACAAAATGACCACAATATGTGCCACTTTGGCATGTGGATTATTTTAAGCTGAAGGCAATGAAGCAGAGTCAAAAAAAACCTTTTACTTCTCCTTTAACTGCCTAAAAAAATTTAGATAGAGGGCTATTACCAGAGAACCTTTTGTAAGAATGACCTGCCTGTGTGGCGGGCTAACATCTGCTCTTCTTCCTGTCCTGTGACTCACCCTCCTGGCATCGGAAGCCCCCGTCCCCTGTCCCTCAATTAGCCCAGGATGGCACAGATGCCTCCACTGCCCATTTTGCCCTTCTATCTTTGGGGCTCCCATATGTATGAAATTAAATTTGTGTTTTTCTATCCATTAACCTGTTTTATGTCATTTTAACTATTAGACCAGCTAGAGAACCTAGCAGGGAGGAAGGGAACATTTTTCTGCCCTTCCTACTCGATGGAGTATATTCAGCCATTCGATGTATATAAGGAAACGTAGGGAAATGTTGAGATAAACAAACACAACCTCATATGTGGAAAGATTGTAACTCTTCAGCTATAAATGCAAAACTAACATGTGGGTAGGAAAGGACCAAAATGCAAACTAGAAAAAAAAATAATGACTGTTTTAGAGCCATGGATTTAAAGATAATGCTCTAAATAATTTTTTGGGGGGAAATCTTGTATTTACATCCTCCCTCCCTCCCTCTCTCCCAGTCAGAGTGGACCATGGACCAGGCTGAGACACCAGAGCTCGAACCCCCGCCTGCCATGGCAGCCTCCCAGAGTTTGAAACACAGTCACTCCAGCAGGACTAGCATTTGGCAGGGTGTGGAGACCTCCTTTCAGCTGCCAAACATGCACACGCTCATTAGATATAAATCCAAAGAATGAAACATTAGAAATACAGTCCATCTATTTAGAAGAATTGTGTATGCTAGTTATACCAGATGAACCCGAAATACTATTTTGAGTATGTCTGAAAAAAATGTCACCTCCTGGTAGAAATGAGTCACGTTTGCAGTAAAACCACAAATCTCAGTGTGGATTTCTACATACTGGATTAACAGGAAAGCTCATCTTCCCTCGGGTCCTTCTGTCCACTCATTCCTTCTGGGAGTTGTGAGGAGGGCGGGCCCCCCCTCACCTCCCCCCCTGTAACTAGGGCTGTGAGGTCCTGCTCTGCGGACACCCTTCCTCCAATATCGGCTGCTTTCACCTCCCTGTTGCCCACCGGCCACTGTGCTCTGCTGTTCTCAGACTCCCACTCCCCTGCTGCCCAGCCCCTCTCAGCTGGTGCTTTGCTCCTCCTCTGCCTCAATCCCTTTTCTCCTTCTTGGCGGCAACTCTTGGAGAGCGGTTCCTTCAGCAGGGCTGCTGGCTCCTGGTGGAGTGGTTCGTTCCTCTCTCCCGTCATCCAAGGCCCTGCGGGGGGAGGTGGGGAAGGAAGTGGCTACTGGTCAACTCAGCCCGACCAACTGGTCGACTCCTTCCCTTACGGTGGTTTCCTCTCAGAAGCAGTGTTGCTCCCTCTGGTCAGACCCCCTTTAGGAATCTGTCCCTTGAGTACATCATAGAGGACCTCAGAGGTGTCCTGTAATTGTTGACTTGGTTCAAGTTCTCACCCCCAGTTACCAGGGCCCCACATAGGTCAACAGAAGTGGCCGTGGGATTGTTTGCATGTTCCAGGGCATTCTGTGAGAGCTGGAGGCCTGGTCCGTTCAGGGCACACGGGACCCTGGTGGCAGTGTGGCCTCTGTCTCATAGCAGCCTGATGGAGCCCATCGATAAGCAACTCAAGAGGTTCACAAAGGGTCTTGACCCCCATCGCCTATCTGCACTGGGGAGGAGGCCACGCCCAGAGGCGACAGGGAGAGGCAGGCAGACAGAACCTGAAGGAGTCCTTGGATAGATGCAGTCACGCTGGAAGCCAGCTGTGCCCCTGGGCTTATGCAAGACACTGATTTCATGAAGCTGAGGGGAGAGAATGTGTCACCCTAAAATACACCTCTTTGGCATAAGGGTTATTTTAGGCTGGCCATTTTTAAGAAACAGCAGATGCAGGAAAAGCTCTAAAAACTGAGTAGAAATTACCCTTTTGTAAGAGAAATTTACATGTATCAGGGAAGTCTCTATTCGCAAGGGTGTCTCCCTCTCCGCACCAGGAAGACAATGACTAAATCTAGAAATGTATCAGTGGAGAAGACAAGGACGTAAACCTGCTAACAAGCTTACCCTCCCTCCTCCACCGTGCTTTTCCCGGCCACCTCCCAATAACATCTTTTATCTTTAGATGAAGATGGTGTTTAAGGTGGTGGCTTGTGCCATTTTGAGGAGTTACTCAGTTTCCCCGGGTCTCTCTCTCATATACAGGAGGTATGCATGTTATTAAAATTCTGTTTTCTCCTGTTAATCTATCTTTCTTATTACAGGGGAGCCTCAGCCAAAGACCTAGAAGGGTAGAAGGAAAATTAGTAGTCCTCACACATAGAGCTCATCCCAGTAGGGTTTCTGACCTCCAATGGAAAGAAAGAGTGGTGAGGGGTGCAATAGCCATTACTCTGTCTTAATTATTCTAACTCCTCTGATGATGTGTGTTCCTGGGGGTGAGGGGTGGGTGCTGGGGAAGGACGGTCAAGGTGCCCACGCAGAGCCCAGGGGCCATTGTGTATCTTGGTGACAGGAGCAGACAGAACCAGCTGTCCTCGGTGGCCACGAAGGCTCAACAGTTGACAAGCGGGACCTGAAACCCATTCTGGATGCATGTGTGGATGTGGCAGTTGGGCTGGTCCCAAGGGTGGTGGTGACATCTGTGTTCTACAAAGGATTCATGAGAGAAAGCAAGTGGCCCTGTGGGGTGGGTGACCTGGTGCCATTCACCACAGGTTACTGATGAATTTTTGACAGTGTGGACCTCGTTGATAAACTCATCTCAAACCCGGAGGAGGCCCCAGCATACCTCTTCCAGAAAGGTGAACTTTAATTTATTTAAATTTAATGGAAAAGCATATGGAGGGGAACGGAAATCTAATTTAAAATAGTGCTCAAAGCTATCAATATGTTAACAGATTCCTTCAACTTTTTATGCTTGGCTGCAGGGGAAAAAAACCACAACAAACCTTTAAAATGTAAGTGGATCCCTTCCATCCCCCTCCTTCTATTTTATAAAGACACAATTTTTGATGTTTGGTGATGAATCCTTGGGAGTTAGCACCAATCAGTCTTGTAAACATTAAAATATGCTTTGGGGAACATAAGTCATCTGATGAAGTCAGAAGTGGTGCTGGAGATATAACTTTCGTCAAAAAATAGTGTTTTGGCTGTGCTGAAGCAGGAGAGGAATACGAAGCCTTTGAGAGCAAACTATTATTGTTTTCTTTGTGTGCTTGAGTTTTCTCTTCTACCAAGTGGACATAACCATCCCCTTCAGCGTTCTTGTGAGAATTCAGTGGGGTGACATGCAAGAGCCTGTTTTTCAAACTGCAAAGCTGTGCGATTAGTTGTTGGTTTTAGAGGCCCCTTCGGAGTGGCCCCAGGCTGACCTCACTTTCAGGCCTATTTTCACACAAGAGCCACAAGGTCAAAAGTCCCACCATTAGGGACTCCTTTCTTTGCTGAACTCTCCTCTCTTGGTCTCTTCTGGGAGGCAGCATGGTGTGAAGGAAAGAACAAAGACTTTGCAGTAAAAGACTTGAATTTGAATCCTGCCTCCAGCAGGCTTCCTAGCTGCATGGACTTTCCAGGGTCACTCCTGCACGCCTGTTGTTTTCCCTGTGATATGTTAAGGGTGACTGTAGAAGTGCCCAATGAGTACTTTATTAAGGCCAAGTCCCCTGGTGATGGTGCAAACGGACGAAGGCTATTTGGAGGTGGGGAAGGGCTTCTGGAAATCCTTGTGGAAGTGATGAGGGAAAGAAAACAGGGTAGATATGGAGGTCTTAGAGTATAATCGCCACCCCCTCTCTTCCCATTCTGAGGCAAAAAGCAGCCTCTGCAATGGGAACGGAGCCCTCTCTCTGTTTTGATGTTTCCTCATCCCTGAAAGCATCTCAAGGTCAACTGGTTCCAGATTGAAATTTGGATACCAACCGGCAGACACCATCAGAATCCCAATTCTCCCACCTCCCACTGACCTTCTGGGGCCTGGACTGCGTTAAGATTCCGGGGCTTCTCTCTGCTCTGCTGCCAGGTGCAAGGAGCCTCATTTGCTTACATATTAAAAAAAAAACGGAGAAGAAAAGGCTGCAGGATCATTTTAGAATTTCGTATGCAATCAAAATCTGCCTAATTGCATTTTCTCCTGGAAAAAGAAGGATTTTCTGGCCTATTGTGTTACCTCCCAGCCTTGTGTAAAAATGGGCTTCATTTCCATTAAGTGTCCCCTCCAGGGCTTCCTGGCCTGAGAGGTCAGGATGGAGACACTGTCAGCACTCCTTTATCAGGAGGGATGTCTTAGCTTGCCAAGAATCTGCTGGCTTAAATGTCAGCAAGTTGACTGAAAATATCTTCCACAAAGTGTCCAGAGGTAGCTTCTAGAAAGTTAAAGCGTTGCAGGGTTGTTCCCCAAA
>NW_017731899.1:120407-121092 GCF_001890085.2 Hipposideros armiger
TGATGCTGGCTTTTCCTGGGACTTAATTTCCAAGGTAGGTTAAGGAAAGAAAGCCCTGCTGTTTTTGAAAAGAATAGTCCTGGATGGGGTGGGGGAGGATGACAGGTGGGGGTGGGAACCCATACACACATGACAATTTTCAACATCTAGCAAGAAGCAAGAGAGGCCAGCTTGAATAAATTAATGAGTTCTTCTCTCCTGAGATTTGAGTTAAAGCTTTTTCATAATTGAAAACTTGTGGGTGCTCCTCTGTGCTGGCATCCAAAGCTATAGGTGTGTGCTTGTGGAGTGACATGGCCGTGACGTGCTGCACAGAGCTTCGGAGTGAAATGGGTCTGGACAAAAGATTTAGTGCGCCCCCCCCAGCCAGCTCTGAAAACGCTGGGGCTGGGGTGGGGACTGCTGTTTCTGGGTTCCAGGCCTTTTCCGTGGCTGCCTCACCTGTTGACACACCATGATTTCCCCATATCTATGGGAAGGTATTTATTAGAAAGTTCCTCAGCAAAACAGACAAGCCAGCCCTGTTTCTGGAAATGAATAAAAGGATTAGATCACTGGGAAATTAGAAAGGGCCTGGACAAACGGGACCCCTGGAGTAGGTTGGGTGCCTCTCATTTTGTGCTGGGTCCCACCTGCGGGGTTCATCTTGTGCCACCTGGCAGGGCCCTCAGGACACATCCATCAC
>NW_017731899.1:122229-124665 GCF_001890085.2 Hipposideros armiger
TTGAGCTGTTGTTCAGCATCTTAGCTGTGGAGGGCAGTGTCACTGGCCCTCATATGTGGGATCTGAACCGGGGCCCTCTGGCGTCCCAGGCCAGTTCTTAACCAACGCGCCACTCGGCCGGCCCCAGGGCACCTTATTGCATCGTTAGCTCAAGATGCCACATACGCCTCATTTATCCTTTCTGTCTCTGAACCTCTCATGTATGTGGGATTCTCATATGTGCGTATGTAATTAAATTTGGTCATTTTCTCTTGTTAACCGGTCTCACGTTAATTTAATTGTCAGACCAACCAGAAACACCTAGAAGGGTAGGAGGAAGTTTCTTCCTCCCCCACAGGCAATAAAACGGTAGCCCCAGTAGAGATACAGAGAACACCACCTTTCGTAATAAGCGAGGAGCGCAGGCCTTCTCTGCACTCAGCCTCGCACAGTTCTGTGTATGAGTCAGAATAGGACCACAAGAACCAGAGTGACAGAAACACTGAGAGCTGAGGCCCCAGAGGAAGTCCCACACTGTCTGAGAATTCTTCGTAGTTTGTGTGAAAACCCTGATGCCAGGAAATGACTGCTCTGACATGAGGAGAGTGGGACACAGAAGAGTAAGGAATGCAGAAAAACAATCCATAAAGTGACACCACAGAAGCATCTGGACCAGCTTAAACCTGGGAGGTTCCTTAAGGCAAGGCTTCCAGGGCTGGGCGTCCATCTCTGGAGGGCGCTGCATGTTCCTGTGCACAGAAAATCTCAGGGACACACGTGCATTATGTCCAAGTCTAGCATGGTGGCCAGCAGGCAGGCTGGAGAGCCACTCGGGCTTGTGTTTGAATGGCAGCTACATTCTATACAAGCCACGCGACCATCACCTCAACCTCTGAGTCTCACCTGAGAGATGGGGACCATGGGTGCGCCCCCAGCTGTTGTGAGTACTGTCCGTGTAATAAACATCCAGGTCTGTAGAAATTTTTCTAAGAGTGCCTTTGAGCCTGCGCTGATGACAATTGCTGGGACACAAGATCTCAAATGCTCCGGAGAATGACAGTTTTGCAGTTTCTTATTATATATGTTTGAAATTGAAAAAATTAAAAAAATAAAGAAAGAAAGGAAGAAAGAGTACACAAAGGTGGGAGAAAGCAAGGTGGGGATTGGATTACAGGATCGTTAAGAGTATGTGCTCTCTTGAGGGTGGTTACTCTTCCATGAGGTTTGAAAAGGAGGCATTTCAAAGGCATGTTAACCTAGATGCACAGAGACCATGGACAGGCTTGTCTAAGGTGAAGATAAACCTTCCACTGAACATTTCTATGCCTGGGGTGTGACCACCCACCACGACCTGCCCAGTTAGGAATTTATGACCAGATCGCCCTGTGAGGTTACTTTTTATAGAACCCCTTTGCGCCCACAGTACCAAATTAAATGATGCGTGTTGCATGAGTCTGTGGCTATACGGTACATAACTGTATTCTGAGAAATGCTTCTCTTCTTCCTTGCTGTCTCATCAACGTTGTTGTTAATTAATCCTTTTGCTGGCTTTACAACAGTCTGGTTAAAGAACTCATTTGGGCGTTATTAAATAGAAGTTTATGCATGTGGCCCCCAACCCTGCCAGCCTGGACTACACAGGTGCCCCTACCCCACAGAGAGGGCACAGCCCTGCTGTCCCTGTGGGAGCATGGACAGTAGTTCCAAGCTTGTGGCCCATGACACTCCAGAAGTATATGTTTCTGGCCCCCCTCCACTCCAAGCCCTTGCTTTACTCTGGAAATGGTGACATCCTGGCATGCTCCCCTCATGGCTCACGTAAAACCGCACAGAGTGGCACCGTGACATATAATATGGGAGCTATAAATGGGGGCCCAGCTCTATTTTCAGAAACTGTGTTGACAACTATGCAATGTTATGAAAGGTCTGTAATTTCTCCTGGGTAAGGAGGGAATGTGGCTTGCAACAGCATTGGAGGAAAGTGCATTTGGAATACAGAGTTTCGGGTGACATGTTGTCCAGTTCCTCCATTCTGCTGTCAGCCTTCCTGGGCAGTGGGGCTCAGGTCACCTGGGATGGGGAATTGGACTCTCTTAGCCCCTGAGGATTAACCTGGGTGGTCTGTGCCTTGGCAGAGCCACAGACACCACCAGGGTGGCTCCCCTGAGTGTCAGGAGTGAGGACCCTCCTCATGGGCTGGTGGGCTGATTAAATGCACCCAAAGTGTTTGGAGCTGCACTGTCCCAGGGGAGGCTCAGGACACCTCCGCTCCAGCTGTGATGAGGAGATTTAGTCTCTCTCCATTCTATCCCTGAGCCCCCAACTGGATGTGCTCCTGGTTGTCACTGTCCCTCTTAATGAGTCACCTGCCACTATCCTTGCCATGGGGTGGATAGCACACCTGGGCTGTCATCACAGCCTGGACCCCAGGTGAGTGTGGCTGGTCACACAGGGCTA
>NW_017731899.1:130700-134719 GCF_001890085.2 Hipposideros armiger
CCCTAGGGTCCCAGAATCTATTTGAATGACTATTCATGGCTATGAATAGCCAGCCCTGCTGTAGAGAGAGCCTCTCAGCTTCTCGCCAGAGTTCCTTAAAGGTCTGTGCAGGCAGGGTCCCATTTGTTTTCCCATCTAGCACTGGATTAATGTTTCTTAGCACTCACTCTGGGAAACACTGATATCCTTCTGCTCTGACCAATAGCCACGGAGCAGAAATTCCATGAACAAAGCATGGCCTCTGTATTACCCGTATGTGGAGTGTCACTCAGAGGAAGTCTTCAGGAATGACCATGGGAGTTAAATCAAAGCTGGTCTTAGCATAGGTTCTCTGAAGCAGAGCCCGAGATACAGATGCTTGTTTCAGGGGAGTGTTGGAGAAGAGCTCTGGGGAGAGGAGTGAAGGAAGCAGAGTGGGCACGGGGAGGAGACAAGCAAGGATGTGGTCTCTGCTGGAGACCTGACCCCCGCAAGGGGCAGCCCTGGAGCAACCTTGAGGCAGGGAGCTCATCTATTGTTCTTTCCATGGAGGTCACCCAACAATGGCCTTGGTTTAGGGGAGGGTCTAGCTTCCCGGGCAAATGTTCTTAGGAGAACATTCTTAGGAGAACGGGGAGGCTGTGAGTTGTCATTAGCCACCACTCACAGCTTCCAGGCTCTGACTGCATGGCAGGTAGAGGGCTCCTGAGTGAGGTAACAACAGCAGGTAGCATCGCATGAAAGTGCTCAGGACTCTCAAAGCAGGGAGCCCCACAAACTGGAGGAAAATCACTTCTTTGCTTAAATGACCTGCCTTTGCCACTTTGTTAGAATTGGGGAGGGGTTTGGGGGTTAACCACATGGTCACTGAGTCTAACTTCCCTTCTGAAGCCCACTAAGAGTGATTGAGAGGTGTGTACAGTGAGGAAGTATTTTTGCTTCTTTTTTATTTTAAGCCCATATTTGGGCTTTTAAAATTTCTCTTCCCCAGTTTTAAAGGTATCCTATTGCCGCTGAAAATTGTGGAAGCCCACGGCAGTGGGATGACTGGTGGAGAAGACTACCCAGACGGGAAGCCAGCCAGCAGCAAAGCAGCCACTTGAGCACCTGCCTAGGTCCGGCCCCAGGCTAGAGGTGGTCTCAGAGGAGGAACCGTGTTCTGATAGATCCAAGATCACACAGCTGATAGGTGCCAGAGAGTCAGCACTTCCAGCCTTCTCTTAGCACCATTCCTCATACAGTCAGCATATCTTCTTTAAAGTGGCAGGGGTTGGGTTGATGGTAGAGGAACCAAGAATGAAATATGCAAGATGCAATTATTTAATTAGCCTTATATTTGAAAACACATGGCTTCAAATTGGATGCAGTGGGACATTCTGGCCCACGTTCCCTGTTCTTCCCGGCCTGGACCCCATACTGCCATGCATCATTTCAGGGGTGTTAGCTGCTGCTGCCATCCCAGCGGGTTCACAGCCATCGGAAGGAGGGGGTTCTCCAGGGTCAGCCTCCCATCGTGGGAGGACACCAGGGGTTTTGCTGCCGTGGAATTTCTAGTAGTACTGTATTATCCCTTTATATGGACTTACTCTAATTTTCATGAACAGTAATTTATTATTGGACATTTGGGGTATTTTTTCCAGATTTTTCAACATTATACATAACAACACAATGAAGATCTTTGTGTATTCAGCTCTGCCTACCTCTTGACTAATTCCCTTGGGATAAAGTCTTAAAATAATTATTGGGTCAAATTTACCCACATCTTAAAGGCCTCTTCTACCTTCTGCCAGATGGCTCCGCAGAAGACTGTGCTAATTGAAACACCCAACATCAGGTGGGGGTGGGGTGGGGGTGAGGCATTTCTTAGCTTCCTCACCTGCACAAGGTATTATCTTTGCTAATCTATTAAGAGAAAAACAACATCCTAGTGTTTTAATTTGCTTTTATTGTTTCCAGGTGAGATGGGACATTTTTTTCCCCTATGTTTTGGCCACACGTATCTCTTCTTTTGTGAATTGCTGACTCATAATGGAGCCCACGATTCCCCTGGCTGTCCATCTCGTAAGCACTTCTGTGTATGAAGGATACCAGCCCTCTGTGATCAATGCCCTACCTGCTTTTCCCCATTGCTTGTTTGCCTTATTTCTATTCTTTTGGAGTCCAGTTTGGAAACCTCAACTCTCCAAGCAGAATTGATTCCCTAGGAAGCAGTGGCTGTTGATTTTTTGGGTTTAAGGCGTTTATCTCTCACCCCTTCCAAATAAATGACTGCTTAGCTGAAATCAGTGGGGAAGAAGTTCAANTTCCAGGGCCCGGGAAGCCATCTCTCCCGCTCTCTTCATCTCGCCCTCACGCTTCCTGGGCCGTGGGGCCTGGGCTGCCCATCCTGTACTGGCCTTTGCTCTGCTGTCCCCTGGCTGGGAAGCAAACAGCGCCTGTCCTCCACTGGTGTCCTCATTTCCACAGCTGCTCACACAGGGCTTGTTTATCGACGACTGCGATTTCTCCCCCGTCAATAGGCTCTGTCTGCCTGTGCCCCAGTGGTTCAGAGCCGGTGCTGAATTCCAGCTGGGTAACGGTGACCAATTTCCCAGGCTCTCTGAGCTGTGAGGTGGGATTGGTAACACTTACTTTACAGGCTTATTGTGAGGATTAAACAAGACAATTTCCACATAACCCTACTGTATCTGGACCCCGTGAGGGTTGTTGACCCAGGGAAAGCTCACAAGAACACAAACAAGTCAGACTCCAGAAGTGCCGAGGAAGATGTTTCCATGTTTACTAGGGTATCTTGGGATCACACAAGAAGAGGAAGCTCATCCAGTAGGACACAGCGATGCCTCCCAGAATTCCCGCTGAGCAGTTCTCTCTGCACAAGCCCCCAGCCTGGGCTGCTCCGTTCTCCCGCCTTCCTTCCCTCCCCTGCCACCTGCCTATTAAGTTAAGCGATCTTGCCTTCTCTTAGCCGCTCCCATTCGTGGTTCCTCCGAAAGCTTGATTTCTGAGCCACACAAAGGATTGGATGAGGAAATGTTCCCTCAAGTATTTATGATTTTATTGTATTTCTTCGCTGTCACATATGTGAAGTTCCTAAATGATGCATGGCCCCATGCGGCTGTTTAATCAATAGTGGTGTCCCATTCCCAGGCTGAGTGGCCCCTTCCACACCCCGGGAAAGGGACCCTCGAGAGGCAGAGGCGTGGGGCTGCTCGGAAGGGCCCGGCTGTCGGGATCCAGCTGCCCTCTTCACGTGGGGCCTCCTCTGGGTCTGGTCTCTGCCCCGACCCATAGATTTATGAGAGAGCTGGGGTCTTCCTTGTGCCCTATGAGCCCAGTGGCTCGTCATGCTTGAACTGCAGGTCTCCGTTCAAGTTCATTCTGGAGAGTGCATTGATGTCAAGCGGGACTGTGAGCTGGTGGCACCCCTGCCCAGAGCCTTCACTGGCTCTGGTTCAGGATTTACCAGATATTCATCTTTTAAATGATGTTAGCACTGGCTTTAAATAAAATGTAAAAAATACTTTGTTTTTGGTTCTTGCTTCAATATAAAATATGGTTTGTTGAGTTTCTGGAATCCTGGTTGGCTCTAGTTGCTGTAAAATGTAAAACTTCTCAGTCAGATCAATGATTTGTTCATGAAAAACAAGAAATGCTCACCCAGTGGTTTGGTTAAGTCACATCTCTCCACCGCACCCCCCCTCCTGTGCTGGCCCGGATCTGGGGATCCCCAGCACGAGGTTCCTGCAGAGCCCGGCAGCTGCCCAGCCTGGAGTGCGTGGGGCCACCTACGTGTGTGCCTACATTTTCTGTTTCCATTTTCAGAAAATTTAATGCTCTGGGGGAAGATGCTTTGAAAAGAACTCCCTCCCCCGCCCCCACCAGCCCTTCATCAGGTTCAGCTCAGTAATTAGCAATCACAACATGAGCTGGGGGAATTATCCCCAAAAGTCAAAAGAAAAACACAGATGTTTTTAAAGCTGCACAGTGGAGATTTTGCCTTTTGATTGTAAGAATTTAGCATGAGAGATGAATTTGATGCT
>NW_017731899.1:138549-156877 GCF_001890085.2 Hipposideros armiger
GGGGGTCCCCTGGCCTTGGAGTGGGACAGACCTGGTGTGAGTCCCAGCTCCACTGCTGACTGAGCTCTGAGTGACCTTGAGGAGTCAGTTAACCCCTCTGAGCCTGTGTCTAAAAAGATGGGCTCTAACACTTAGCCTGCAGTGTTGTTGGAACAATTTAGTGGTTTGCTGATGTGAAAATGGTCCTGCCTAGCTAGGGACTGATGATTTGAAAAGACTTGTCTTTGACTGCCCCCCTACCCAGAGTTATGAAAGACAGTATGAAAAATCTTTATTTAGGCCCTTACTCCATGTGCATGATTCAATTTCCTCTCCCATCTATAAAATATAATTGTTTTTCACAGTGCCAAACAGACTGTGGCCACCATGTTCCCTGGGCTGTTTGGGTTCTCTCTGAACAGGACTCTGGGTCATAACACTTCACAGGAACCCCTGCTGGTTACAAAGTGGTAGGAAAGAGGTTCCCTTGGTCCCCGTTTGGTCTTCGGTAACAAAATACCACCAGTGGGGGGCGGGGAGGGGGGATGTCTTACAAACAACAAAAATTTATTGCTCGCAGTTCTGGAAGCTGGGAGCCTGAGACCACAGTGTCGGCGTGGTTGGGTGAGGGCCCGCTTCTTGGTTCTTAGCTGCGCCTTCTCACTGTGTCCTCACATGGCGGAAGAGGTGAGGGGGCTGTGGGGTCTCTTTCAGGAGACCACTGATTCTATCACAAGGGCTCCACCTCCATGACCTAATCACCCTGCATAGGTCCAACTACTAAGAACACCACCTATGGGGGATACAATTTCTACATATGGATTTAGGAGGACACAAATGCTCAGCCCATAACAGGGACTCTGCGTGTCTCCACGTTGCTAATTCCCTTTCTACAGGAAATAGATAATCCAACAGGGAGACCTTTGTTACTAAGCAACCCCAATCATACGCTGGTCTGTGATAATAGTAATGGCTGAGCAATGCTGAACACTTCCTGGGCAGCAGGCCCCATGCTCAGCGCTTCAGAGGCAAGTCTGCACATGCGACTGTCACCGTGGAGGCCACATCCAGTTCTCTCTTGGAGGCATATCTGGGAGAGGACTTGGAGACCCACACACAGACACGTGTGTACACACACACTCACACAGACACTCATTCTTTCACACACCCACAGGCACACCCACACAGACACATCTGTGCGATGGCATGAGAGCCTGTCTAGAACCATGAACACAACCTGGGGTGCTGGGCTATTTCCTGGCTGTCACAGGACAGACACAGACTGAGGCTCAGTCAGAAGGGGGCAGGCGGGTCTGCATCCTGAGCCTGTGAGGAAACCATGAAGGAGCTAGAGGTGTTCATCTGGGTGCACAGAAGGCAGAGGGCCAGAGAATGCTCCGTGAGCTCTCCTGTGGAAGACAGTTGTTCTGTGAGGCCCAAAGACCCGGAAAGTGAAGACTGGAGGTGGGGAGTATCTTAAAGGGGCAGATTTTGGCTCAGAAAGGACCAGAATTATTCGTTAGTCAAATATGTATGGAGCTCTTATCCTGGGCCAGGCGCTGCTATAAAGGGGTGAAGAGGCAGACCTGGTACCGACATTCCTGAAGTTCATGTTCTTTCAGAGAATCCATGTTCTTTTGGAGTCTGAAAGGATGAATTATCTGAGGTATCTGTGAAGGGCGAAGTGGATGAGCACTGCCGTGAAGGATGCAGAGCTCAACTGGTGGGAGTGAGCGCCCCGTCAGGGGCTGTATCCAAGAACGGCCTGAGTCGCGCTGACAGGGATGCTGGCCAAGGGCTTTGAGACCCAGGTCGGGGACGGGATGAGATGCTTCACAAGATCCTGCTGGTCCATGACTCAGACGTTGCTGATGTTTTAGGCTTCACACTGGTGGCTCTCATTGAAAAGAGATCAGGAGGAGGAAGTAACAAGGGTTTCTTTGTCTTCTCACACCTTGCCACGTGTCCTCTTCAGGTGGCCTTGTTTGAGTACATCTCTAGTATCCGTGGCAGGGAATAAAGAGTGGTCTGGCAGCCCAGGTGACCATTGCCTTGGCCAAAAAATAAAAAGGCACAACATGGTTCCGCAGGTAAGCATGTCAAGCTGGGAGGGCCAAGGGGGCAGAGCAATGAGGGAGAAAGAGTAAAAAGCGTGCAACAGGAGGCAGGAAGCCTGGGTTTAGTCCTCGGCTCTTCAATTTACTTGCTGTGTGCCTTTAGGTAAGCCCGTTGCCCTTTCTGGGCCTCTGCTGTAATTTGAGGGAGTTTCACTCGTTGGTTTTAGGATCAATCCAGCCCTGAAGGTCTGCAAATAGCCCTGTATTCACCAAGCCCACGACAGCACCCACAAAGGGTGGGTGGGTGGATGGGCTGGTCCCCACCGCAGCAGCTGCCAGGCTGAGATCAAACGTCTGAGCAGGAGTGTTTTTGGAGTGATGCTATTTATTGCTTTCTGGGTTTCAGTGCAAAACCCCAAAGCAGAAACCAGTTACTTCTCAGCCCCAGAAATTTCTTTCCAAGAGTGATATGTGCTAACCAAAGACAGCTGCATCAGAACTGAGATTTTTCTTTAAACTCTCCTCTGTAAACCTCCATGCCCAACACACCATTTGTCTGCTGCAAAACTTGGACTGTAGCTTTAAATAGATATCCTCAGGGCCTCAGATTTCAGCTGAGGCAAAATCCACAAACAGCCAAAATCAAATGGGAAAGTTAAAAGTTCTTTTTATTTATTTTTTTAATATTTATTTATTTATTTATTAGTTTCAGGTGTACAGCACAATGCAATAGCTATACTTCTTACCCCTCAAAGTGACTACCGCTGTCCCCCAATCCGCCACCCCACTCCCCCCCATATCATACATGTCTATTACAATTCCACTGACTCAACTTTCACACTATACTCCACATCCAAAATTAAAAGTTTTTAGAAACTTACTTTTCAAAATTAACATTGAGCATGCAGCATTTTAGAAAATGACTCAGTGGTACTAACTGGTCCCCAGCCCTCCAATCCTTGGACTAAAAGGATGCTGGTAATAGGCCAGCCAGTTGGCACAACCTTTGAGTAATTTTCCCAAAGGTCAGGATGTAGATTGACATCCACCCCCTTACCCAGCCCCCACCCCAGGTGATCTAAGCAGGGTGGCCTCATGGATGGACACAGGGTCCTATGCTGAGAAGGGTTCCACACTTGGTTTAATGTCTGGCTGTCACCGTCTTAAAAGTCTTTATAATTTCTGAACACGAGGCTCTGCATTTTCATTTTGAACTGGACCCTACAGATTATGCAGCCTGTCTAAACCCAAGCACACTTTTCCTAGGCAGTCACTATCCTGATCGCAGCATGCTAATTTCAGGTCTAAAGCCATTTAACTTTTAAAAGAACTAAATATTCAACTTTGGTCTTATCAGCACATGACTTAGCCAACTGTTCAGAGACAGTGTCAAGCACAAATGAAGATGATCCTTTGCTCAGAGAAATAAAATTAGGTCTCTCTCATATGCAATTGTTCTCATATATAATTCCAAATACAATTGTCCAAATGTCTACACACTTGGTGGGGCACCTATAAAGACGATAAGGAAGTGCTGACTTTCCAACACTTGACTTAGATGATCTAGATTGAGGCGTAGGCTGTGGGCCAAATCTGGCTTGCAACCATTTTTGTCAATAAAGTTTTATCGAAACACAGCCTCCCCATTCATTTACATATTGTTTATGGCCTCTTCCAGGCTATAATGACAGAATTGAGAAGTTGTAGGAGATGGTAGGACCAGCAAAGCCTAAAATATTATATTTACCATCTGGCCTTTTACAGAAAAAGTTTGCTAACCCCTCCCTAGCTATTAGAATTGCTAAATTTCCAGACTACACTAGCAAATTTTTGAAAACATGGCTTTTAAGAATAACGTTGTACCCTTGGGACAGGAAATTATTACTTAGACATAAATCATAAGTGAAAGAGATTTATAAGCTTGATTACATTAAAATAAAAACTTTTGCATGGCAAAAGGCACCATCAACAAGCTTAAAAACTAGCAGCTCTCCAGGAGGAAATGTTCTCAAAACACTAAACAAAACACAATTCAGATTATATGAGGAAATCCTGCAAATCCAAGAAAAGTAGAAGAAAACAGACCAAGAATGTGTATAGAAAATTCTAGAAGAACTAAAAATGGCCAAAAAACATATTAAAAGACACCCTCATTTAGTAATTGGGAATGTGCCAATTAAGACATGATGCTGTTTTTCACCCATCAGCTGGGCAAAAAATGTTAAATTCTGAAAGTTTCACATAAGCAAGGATGTAGAAAATTAGAGGACATGTTACTACTGGTGGAAGAATAAATTGGTATAACTGCTTTGGAAAGCCATCTGGCAGTGTCTAGAAAAGTCAACTCTGCTCCTATCCTGTGGGCCCAGCAATCCTCTTCTGGATATAAATCCCAGAGAAACTTTCAAGGACATGCCCAGGAATCACGTGTGAAGATGTTCACTGCAGCATTGTTTATAATGGGGGGGGGGGAAGAACCAAAAGGAGCATCTATGGAGAATAGACAAATTCAGCTGTTTTGTTTCCTCCCTTTGGCATTTCTTAGCCAATTTCTTAGCCAGAGAGGCAACATTTGACAGAACACGGCCCCTGCCCTTGGGCGTTCTTCTCCCTCTGTGGCTTCTTCACCAGAGCTGACTCACAGGTCAGACTGGATCTGGACCTGTGGGAAGGTGTTCTTTAGCTCTGTACACATGGATGAGCACACCGGTACCTTCCATTCGGTGGCCAGAGTGGTCTGTCACTGTGTCTGTGTGGATGGTGGAGACCTAGAATGCCCTCACCAGGCTCCATGGTAAATTTGACCCTACATGGTCAGAGCAATTTGGTGGAACAGAAGTGCATGGACTCTGTTACTCACAGCCTCAGGTTTAAATTTCTGCTCCAAAACTTACTGCCTGCATGGCCCTGAGCCCCAGAGCTTGCTTATCCCGAGCTTTCTTCACTCTAAGATGACATATGTCCTGGTGATTAACTGAGATGGCATATAAAAATAGCCAGGACAGGGGCTGGCACCCTGAGGCCCTCCTGGGGCTGGCCAAGCAAGTCCTTTATAAGATCCAACAACTATTTGGGAGCTCTGAGTTGAGCAAAACAGGAAAATGAGTCTCTGCCCAAGTTGGAGCTGGGGCCTTGGCCTTTTGCTGCATTTCAAGGTTATAGAAGCCGAATTCTCAAAGCCTCTTGTGGTATTATTGTGCTCTTTTTAAATTTCAAAATAGAAGTAAACTAAAAAATGAATTTCTATAAGCTCTTTTCAAGAGTTGGGTCTTGTAGTTGGTTTTGAATGGCTCCAAATGTCTCTCTGCAGAGAAAATCTAGGTTGGAGTCTGCAAAAGGGAATATTCATGAAAGAGTCTAGTGGTGCTTCCATGAGTGGGTGATGTCTCTAAAGCAGCGGTTTTCAACCTTCCTAATGCCGCGACCCCTTAATATAGTTCCTCATGTTGTGGTGANCCTCCCTCTTACTCTCAGTTTCATCTGCTATAAAATGGGTGACTCTTGCTTCTGATAGAATGAGTTTGGATGGGCCTCCCCCAGGGGCTGTACTTTGTAGATAGCAAAGGGGACTCATTTGTTGCCATTTGTTAAACCCTCCAGGCATCTTTGAATCGGCCTAGAGAGCAGATACCTAGGAACAGGCGGATTTAAATGTAGGCTTGGGCATTGTTTTTCATACAGAAATAAAAGTGTTGACCAAACGTCTCTTCCAGCTGTCAAGGTTTTGAGACTGCTGACTCAGACATTCGGTTTTTAACCCGTATCAAAATTCCCACAGGAAGCAAATGAGCCTTGTGCCAAGGGAGTAGGCTGTCGGAGGAATGCTCTGCTTTGAAAGCCAAGTTTGAGGCAGGAAAACTGGAGCAAAGGTGACAGGGCTGAAGGTGAAGGTTAGCTGTGGGCCCCTGGAGCTGTGGGCTCCCAGAGGTGTTCCCACCCTGAGACTGTACAGGGGCAGCAGGTCTGTGCACTCCATGGGGAAAGAGGGACCCCTTACGCCGTCTCCTTCCCCATCTGCCTTCTGCTTTCCCAGGCCCCCTGGGAGCAGGGGGCGTTTCTGGCTCTTGTGGGATCCCTCTTGAAAATTGAACCTTAGGAAGAGAAAAAAAGAGAGAGAGGGAAAGAAGTGGACACTGGTCAGAGCTGAGTGACCACACGGATCTGAGTGCTCTGCATTCCACAGGCATCGCTGGTCTGCGGCCGCCCTTCCGGCAATGGGCTGACCCTGCGGGAGCGGGCTGGCTGAAGCGGTGGTGTTGGCGCAGGCCTTCGTCCCGGGGGGTCTCGCTCTGTCACTCTGGGAGAAGGCGCCCTGCCACTGTTGGGAGGTGTGAGTGTGCATGGGTGTGTATGAGTATATGTGTGTATGTGAGTGTGTGTGCGTGTGAGTATGTATGTGTGTGCCTGAGTGTGTGCGAGAGAGCAGTCCCCGCTGTCTCCATCAATGCCTTTCTGTGGCTCCCTTGCTGAATTGCGTTCCAGCCCAGCTGCCTCGTTCGGGCCTTTGGTGGTGCGCCTCACCCCCGTTTCTTCCTCGTTTCCCACAGCCTGGGCCTGAGCTCTGGGTCCCACCTCTGGTTCCCGCCATACCTGGGGGCTGGCAGCTGCTTTCCCCAGGCTCTTCCGTCTGCCTGAATGCCCGCTNTACTCTATAACTGTAATTTTGCTACTGTTATGAATCATAATGTAAATATCTTTTTGTTTTCCGATGGTCTTAGGCGACCCCTGTGAAAGGGTCGTTCAACCCCCAAAGGGGTCGTGACCCACAGGTTGAGAACCGCTGCTCTAGAGGGACATGAGACACTCTTGATGGGTGTTATCTCTGCAGAGGAGGGACTGGGGACCCGGGGTGAGAAGGAGCCACTCTTTCTAGTAAACCTTTTCATACTGTGAAGTCACCCTCCACCATTTATAATAATAATTATTATTTTTATTATTAATTATATTTTATGTGATTAACAAAAGAAAAGGACTTTGGGTCAAGATGTTTGAAATCTGCTTCAAATGCCCAGTGGTTTCATTCCTGCAGCCGATTTCTGTGAGATGAGAAACCAAAATGCATATCTAGACTCAGAACTAAGGCAAATTCTTCCCGGGACCAGAAACAGAATGGGACAGAACTGCAAACCGATGACCATGCAGACTTGCTGGGTTCTTGGTCTGGAAGCTTGGGATTTGGATGGAAAGTGGTCCATGTGAGAAGACTGATTATACCCAGGTGGGGATGGGCCTCCTGGCAGCTGTGAAGGAAGCTGGTGCAAACATGGCAGACTTCTGCCTGGAGCTGTGGTATGTGACAAGCTGGGGAGCAGGGTGGGAGAGAGCACTCAGAGTCAACCTATGACCAGGACCTGAGCCAAGGCCCCCGTGGCCTGTAACTGGATCTGTGATGACCCTAAATCACTATGGGACAGGGACGCTCTACTGCCACCAGAAAATGTGATCCTGCACTGGGAACATGAATGAGTGGCTATCAGAACGCCTAGACAGAGGAGAGAGAGGTAGAGAGAGAAAACAATTGGCAAATAAAAGAAAAACAAGAAGCTGCCCATTAAAAACAAAAAAAGTTTGAATAAACCGAATTAAATTTTAAAATCATGAAGAAATCTAATGTTAAGAAATGCAGCAGCAAGCTCAGTAATCAGAATGTTAAATCATTACAAATGAAATACATTTTACAGAAGAGTCTGACAAAAACTTGAAAATTAATATGCTTAAGAGTTTTGGCGAGAGTCTCTTAAACAAAAAGAGGCAAAAATCAAAAGACTAGTGAATATGAAAAAGCACCTCTTAGAAATTGTAGAAATAAACAACAGGGTCATCAAATTTTTTAAGAAAATAATTGAAAGGAAAAGCTGTAGGGCAAGAATTTGATTTGGAAACTACCATTGAGGAATTTGCCTCGAACACAGTTTTTAGAGGCAAAATTTAAAATGTAGGAAAAATAGGGGTTATATTTAGAAGCTCCAATGTAAATTATAAGGGTTCCACAGAAGAAGACTCATAGAATGGAGAAGAAATATTTGAATAGATACTAGCAGGTAATTTTCTAAAAATGAACAAAGTTAAAAGTGTCCAGATCAAGGTGAACATTGAGAACTACATGGATTATAGAAAATAGCAGAACATCAATACTAAACAGAAAATTGAAAAAGAAAGGATAGGTAGACTCAAAAGCACATCCCTGGACCGACAGAAGAATTCTCATTAGTAACAATAGCCGTCAGAAGACAGTGGAGTAATATCTTACAAGTACTGAGAGAAAATAATTGCAAACTTAGAATTCTATACCTAGCTAAGTGATCATTTACTCAAGTCTCTAGAAAAAACTTTGAAGTCAATCTGAAAATTGAAAGGAAGAAAAACATAATAAATATAAGAGCAGAAATTAATAAAATGGAAAACAGAATAACCAACTGATAAGACATGCACAAGCAGGACTCTGGAGTTTCTTATAATTTTTTGTTGGCATAAATAATTTTGTCAGTAAATGTATCATAAACATAATTCCTTAGAAATTTTGTGGCTATTTTTTTAATATCTATTTTCCTTATGAGACTATGTATTCTATCCTTGGTATATTCTATACCATTTGTTTCCCCACATTCTGGCCCTTGATAGACATTCATCAAATATTTACAAATTGAGTGAGTGACAGGAATTTCAGCCCTGCTATCGACAATGTGCCTTTGAGCAAGTTGCTCAACTAATCGGAGCCTTTCCTTCCTCATCTCCATCAAATGGGGAGAACAAAGCCCCCCTCACAGGGTGTTGTAACAAACAAAACATGTACTTGAAGTTCTTGCAAGGTTCCTGGCACAGGGTGAACAGTTAATAAATGGAGGCAAGTGTAATTATGAGTCATGGACTTGGCTCAGACACTGGAGTGTAACCGGCCTGCCCAGCAGCCCCCGCCTCCATCATGTTCCCCTCGCTCTCTGAAGGGAAGCGCTCCGCTGCGCTGGAAGGCACCGAAGCAGCACACTTGAATGGAAAGTGAAAATATGGAACGCGAACCACGAGGAGGCGCAACCAGATGACCAGTGCCAGTGACAAGCCTGGATTGTGATGAGGAGGCCGGTGCACCCATCCCTGCCCTGCCTGTTCTGCATACCTTCTGCGGGAATTCTCTTCCTCCAGCTCTTTCCGTGGCTCCCTCCTTTCAATATATGGGTCTTGACTCCATGTTGCCTCCTGTCCTGGCCATTTGTCTGTTTGCCCCTCCTTTCGCTGCCCTGCTGTTTATCACAGGGCCCTGGGTCAGGGGCGGGAGGCATGCATTTTGCAGGTGGGCTTGCACATTGGCTCCTGGTTATGTTCAGCCATTGGGAGATGCCAGCAGCAGATTGAAGGGCAGGAGGAAGGGAAGACAGGGTGTTTCTAGCACTCACCCCCGCCTCTGCCTCAGGCATGGCCTCCAGCAGCTGCTCCGGCTCCCTGTAGTCCAGGCCCTACTGGCTAGCCCTTCCCTCTGTGGTGCCCCATCCTGAGCTCTGGGGCACACGCCTTCCCTTTGTCTCTTTGCTATGGTTGGTAGTAGCTGCCTGTTAACTGCTACTCTCTGGGTAACCCCACCATCATTTTGTCCTTTTTGCCCTTCAAGCACCTTTGTAAAGTTCACTATATTAAAATCCTATTGAACTACTTGCTGTGGGACCTGCTTTCTCTCTGGGCTCCATGTTCAATATCTAGTGTTAAATGTCTGGGATTCTGTGACATTGCTTTGCAATTACTGCTATAATTCAGCCAATTTGGAAATAACTCAAAATTTCTAATTTCCTTGTCCAGAGTCGTCAGCTCGGTTAATACAAGTCAGAAATCACTAATTCCTTAGAGTGCTTTGTTCCGCTGGAAGGCTGTTTGTCCCGGGAAGCCCCTGCTCTCTATTAAGTGCTCAAGGGTGTGCACTCATTAGGAAGAAATAGAACAGAGAGGCCATCACTCAGATTCAGCAATGACCTGACAGCGTGGGCAGCTCACACAATCCATTCCAAATACCAATAAGCACATAATTAAGGTGTCGGAGGCCAGCAGAACTCAGCCAAGTTCATTGGAACCTGCCATTCTAAACTGTGTCTAGCGACATGTGGGGAGGCTGGAGCCTTTGTGTTTTGAACTTTCAGGCGGCCACACACTGGCAGTCATTTCCATGTGGATGCACAACAAGCATTAGAACTGCTTTCAAATATGCATTGAAGTCTTAGTGTTTAGGCAGCTTCTCGCCCTGGCCTCTACCTCTATCTCAGAGCCCCCTCACTTCTGGTCTGGACTGCTCCCCAGCTCCCTGCCTGGTCTCCTGATGCCGGAGTGCCTCCTCCTCCACCCCACCCGCCTCCAATCCATCCTCCACATTGCCATGAGAACGGCCTTTCGCAAACGCTTAGAGGATCCAACCACTCACCCACTTAATACCCTTCAATAACTCCCTGTTGCTTTCAGGGGAATTTCCTGGCTCCGTAGCATGGCACTCAAGATGACTGCATGGTCTGCTCCCCAGTGTCTCCAGTCTTAACTTTAACCATCCCCTCTTGGCGTATGTTTAAACACCAGATTTCTCATGGCTTCCCCACTCTACCTGCTCGATTTCTCCTCAGTATCTTTGCTCATGTTCTTCTCCCTCCTAGAATACCCTTTCCTTCCTTCTTTGCCTGGTGCCAGCTAATTATTTTCTTTCTCAATTTTTAAATAAAGTGTTAGGCATCCAAGGGATAGAAAGAATATCCTACGACACTTAAAAATAAAGTATATAACTACAGTCAAAACTCACTGTACTCCTTCCTAATCTTATTTCTTCCCCCAGGTGACACCATCCTGAAGTCAGTGTTTTATTTCTATAAAGAACTTACACGTTTATGGTGAATTACGTATGCATCCCTAAGCATCAGGCACTGTTGCTTAGATGTTATAAAACTATATAAATGATGATCATACTCGATGTATTCCCCTACAACTTGCAATTTTTGCCCAATATCATGTTTTTTGAGATGTTCCATGTTGATGCCTTAGTTCATTCATTTTCAGTACTGTACAATATTTCAGGGGGTATCTGTGCCTGTTCTCTTGTTGAGGGACATTGAGGTTGTTCTCTTTTTTTCCCTTTTTTGCCATTACAAACCTTACTGCTGTGAACATTGCCAACACATCTCCCTGTGCACACGGGCCACAGCTCATCAAGGGCATCATCAGAAGTGGAATTACAAACCACAGGGCAGGCACATTTTCAGTTTTACTGGGGATTGCCAAATAATTTGCCAAGTGTTTGGAGCCACTTATACGCTCACCAGTGGTCTATGAAGAAAGTACCCTTCAGTGCACTTGGTTGCCTCAACTTTCTAACAACACATTTTAAAGATTTTTTTTTGGACAACAAGTGGGTGTGAAATGGAACCCCATTGCAGTGCTGATTTGGTGTTCACTGATTGTAAGTGGATTGATGTGTTTTCCCTTCTTTGAAATGCCTATTGGTAGCTTTTGTTCATATTGCTTTTCTCCTTCTAATGATTCTTTCGAATGATTTGAAGAAATGTAAAAATACAATTTAGATAACAATCTTTTTTGGTTATATGTTTTGCAAATATTTTTTCCCTGTTTGCAGTTTGCTTTTTTCTCTTTATGGTATCTTAGATTAACAGAAGTTTTGGTTTTTTTAAATTTAGTCAAGTGATTCTATTCTTTTTCTTTTATTGTTTATGCTTGCTATCCCCCCTCTTTCTCCCCCCCCCCATATAATCTGAGGCAGGGATCCAATGATTTTTTATGTGCGTAACCAATTTTCCCAGCACTATTTATCTAATAGTCAATCCTTTACTCTTTTTTTTTAATTTTAATTTTTATTTTTTTATTGGGGAATTGGGGGGATGGGAACAGTGCTGGGGAATTGGGGAAAGGGGAACAGACAAGTTGCTGTCGTTTTGTTCTTCAATCTAGTTGTGGAGGATGTTGCTTCACTGGCCCAAGTTGGCACCATCATTGCGCTCTTCTCTGGCGAGGCAGATCAGTCGCCGGCTTCTGGACGGCCGCTCACTGCGGCTGCTGGCCGCTCACGCTGGCTGCTGGCCGCTCATGCTGGCTGCTGGCCACACACGGTAGCCCATGGCAATCCACTGCCACAGGGACTGCAGCCCACGCCATCACCGGCGACTCAGGCAGCCCAGCTCCAGGTTGAGCTGTTGTTCAGCATCTTAGCTGTGGAGGGCAGTGTTACTGGCCCTCATATGTGGGATCCGAACCGGGGCCCTCTGGCATCCCAAGCGAGTTCTTAACCATCGCGCCACTCGGCCGGCCCAATCCTTTACTCTTATAGTCAACTTTTTCTGTTGAATAAAAACAGTGGTCTTAGACATCCTTGTGTCATTCATCATTTTAAAAGGAATGCTTTGAAATGCTTTACTGTCAAATGTGATGTTTATGTGGATTTTATATTTATTCTATCAGCTTAAGTAAATTACTATCCTTTTCTAGTTTGCTAGGAGTATTTATCATGAATGAATGTTAAATTTTATCTAATGCTTTTTTCCGCTGTTAATGAGATGCTAATATAATTTTTCTTTAATCTCTTAAGAGAGTAAAATAACCAATAATTTGCTAATAAAACCATCTTTACAATTCTAGCATAAACTTAACTTGATGATTTTGCATTATTATTTTACAGGCATTGATAGATTTTGATTGCTAATATCCTGTTAGGATTTTTGCATGTGAACTTGTGAGAAATGTTAGCTAGTGCTTTTCCTTCTCATACTGTCCTTCCCTGGATTTATTATCAAGGTTATAGCCTCACAAAGTAGTCTCTCCTTTTCTATTCTCTGGAAGAGTTCATATAAGATTGGAGTTAGAAGTTTGGTAGCATTTTCCTGTAAAACCCTCTGGGCCTAGCAGATGATTTTTCGGTGGGTACTAATCCAATTTGCTCAGTGACCATAGAACTACTCAGGTGTTCTATTTCCTGTTGGGTCAGTTTCGGTGAGTTAATTCATTAGGACTTAAGAGTAAGCTCAGGTGTTAAATCCTGCAGGAAGACTTCTGCAATCATCTCCTGCCCATATGGACTAAATTGTCCTCCTATTAATGCCTATATAGCATTGACATTCACTCAAGAACTATCTATAAGGGTGTCCTATATATACTTTTCTAGATGCTAGGATGGTAATAGTGAACAAAACAGGCAAAAACCCCTGAACCCTAGTTCTCATAGAATGTACATCCTAGTAGGCAAACAAACAAAACAAATGAATGAATCATATGATATACTGAAGAGAAACCTCCAAAAGAGCAAAGATGGAGCCCCAGGAGTGCCAAAGCAGGAAGAGCTGCAAGTTTTAACACAGAGACGTCATTGTATTCATTGCTTCACTGAAGAAATATTTACTGAGTACCTACTTGGTGTGAGGTACTAGGATTATAGAGGATAATTAAATAGACAATGTTTTTGCTTTTGTGTTTAATTTTAGCAGGGATACAAGTAATCAATAAATAAAAGTCAAATAAAATTATAGCTATTGATGCAGGAAAGCAAAAGATTCTTTGATGGAGTAGGGGAAGCCTACATTGAATGGGCTGTTTAGGCACTTGAAAAATGAGCAGGAAACAGTTGTGCAGAGCGCCATACTGAAATGATCTGTTTGCCTCTCACCTTCTCCTCTAGATTACGAGCATCTTGAGGGAAGACACCATGAATTATTCATGTGGGTATCCCTGACCTAGCACAGGGCCTGGCATACTGCAGATGCCCCCCCAAATGTGTGTTTAACTGTTAGGTACAGGAAATCAAAGGTTAGGATTGAAAGAGATTTGAAAGTTTCTATGAGCTGGCTGGAAGAATCCAAGTTTGCAAAGCAAATAGCTGACATCTGTTCAGCAAATACCGATAGCGCCTGGCATTAGGTTACAGGTTGTGAGGGAGACTGTCCCTTGAGGTGCCACAATCTAGGAGGGAAGAGAGACTGTGGATTTCTTTTTTGAGACAGAGTCCAGGCCCCAAGCAGCCCCAGCACAGAGAGGCTGGTGTGGGGGACAGCAGGCCAGGAGCTGGGTCCCCAAGCTGTGTTGCACAGCCTGGGTGTGCTGTGTCCCATGGGAAGGAAAGGTGGACATGGCATTAGAGCTGCTCTGGGTCTTTCTTGGCCCTGGACCATGGACACAGATTTGAGGAATGACCAGAGTCCACTGGAGGGTCAACCCAAAGGGCCCATGAGCTGGGTTCCTTATTGATTGCTGGACATGAGCTGACCTTGTTGAGAAGGCAGCCACTGCAGACTTTGTCTAAGCATCAAAACCCTGCTTCCAACACATTCAAAGTCTCCAGAGATGTTCCACAGCCAGCCAACCATTTAAATTGCATAAGAACTTGCTTCCTTGTCTCAAATAGGATTAATGGGTTGATTTGCACTCTGAGAGGGGAAAAAATGTGCTCCTGTGAGATGTATCATTAAAACAGGGACAGCATTTGGGATTAACTGGGCAGGTCTATGTTTCTTAATTTCCTACTAGTGTCCAAGTGACACTTCCTGCCAGTTTGCTTCACACAGCCATCCTCAGATGGGTCGGAAATGTGATCACGTGCTTGGGCGTCTGCATCGTTTGGCTAATGCTTCATGAGGTAAGCCGGCATTTGGAGGTTTCAGAAAAACAAGTTTTTAAAACACATAAATAATAACAACATCTTGTTTCAATATTTACTTACACGTTGTAAGCATGATTTCTGAGCCCTTAGAACCTGCTAATTCCTTCCAGGTACTATTCAGTAGGTATCTTCCAGATACTATTACGTAGTTTGGAAATAGTAGACTCTACTATGAATGACAAAAGTAATTGAGGATTTAGGACAGAATCTAAGAATTCCAAATGTATACGGTGAAGCAGGTACTTCCTCAAACACTCCAGTTATCAGCTGTCACCACTCAGCCAAAACCCCATTTTTTTTTTTTAAGGAATTTTTTTTTTAATTGGGGAATTGGGGGGATGGGAACAGTGCTGGGGAATTGGGGAAAGGGGACCAGACAAGTTGCTGTCGTTTTGTTCTTCAATCTAGTTATGGAGGACGTTGCTTCACTGGCCCAAGTTGGCATCATCATTGCGCTCTTCTCTGGCGAGGCAGATCAGTCGCCGGCTTCTGGACGGCCGCTCACTGCGGCTGCTGGCCGCTCACGCTGGCTGCTGGCCACACACGGTAGCCCATGGCAATCCACTGCCACAGGGACTGCAGCCCACGCCGTCGCCGGCGACTCATGGCAGCCCAGCTCCAGGTTGAGCTGTTGTTCAGCATCTTAGCTGTGGAGGGCAGTGTCACTGGCCCTCATATGTGGGATCCGAACCGGGGTCCTCTGGCATCCCAAGCGAGTTCTTAACCATCGCGCCACTCGGCCAGCCCCAAAACCCCATTTTTGCATGCAAAGCATCTCAATTGCTACAGGAACCATTCGGGTCCACATGATCCCCCTGGAATGCTGGGGTAGAGCCCTTGTCAGCAGCATCCATCCATCTCAGTCCTCTTGCAGGAGGGACTGTCACTGCCCACTTTGCAGTGGGTCACTAGCCCTCCACACTGGCTCTCGGGGGTCCCCCAGGGCTCGGGCACTCTCCTGGCTTGGCTGGCAGATGGACAACAATGTGGATATAAGAGGCAGTCTTCACACACACTGTCAGAGGGGACGCTATGGCTGCTGCTTTTCTTACTTTTTCCAGGTTTTCTCCTTTTTGCCTCGCACCCACCAACAATTGATCTGTTTAGGATGCTCACCTCCTGCCTTTTCTTGTACCTAAACATGGTTGGAGCTTTTGACTCCTTAAAGAGCCTTATCAAGTGGGCTTTGTAATGGTACATTAAACAGAGCGCAGTCCTGTATGGAGAGCCAGGATTTCGTCTTCCCTTCTTCGCGGGGCTTACGATTGCTCTGCACTCTGTAGTATTCACATCAACCTTTGATTGTCGCCATTCTTCTACTAGGTGTCCTGGTCAGGCTTGTCAGATACCCCGTTGCTCTGATGGGGAAACCAAGGCCCTGAGAAATCGGTTACTCACCTAGTCCTGCCCTCTCTTTCTCCATCCCTACTGCTGTCGCCAAAGGTCAGACATCACCCTCTGTCGTCTTGCATTTGGAATCCACAGGGTCCCGGCCTCTGTGCCCCCAGATTGAGCTATCCCAGTCCTCTGTGGCACCAGGCAGCTGAGGAGCTGTCCTCAAGGCTACTGCCCCAGTCCGTATACCCTGCAAGGTAGCAGATAGGACCCAGTGACAGGAGGGCAGGGACTGGGTCCGTCACAGAGGTAGCCTCAGCGGTCTGCACTCAGTTGTCAGTAGGGGCTCTGTGAAGGGTTGAACTTACACGTAAGCAAATGCAAAAGAAAAATCGAAAACTGGAATGAGGTTCTCAAGGCGCCTTGGCGAGTTGGGGGCAGAGCTGAGGGGAGAGGCCAGCCCCTGGCCCCTGGTTTAGGACTCTTTCTGTGCATTGTGACACCTGTTCAAAGTTCCTTGGAGCTGTGTTCTGCCATCTTGGTTTACTTTTCATGAAACTGTACTCGTCAACTGTGTGCTTTCTTTACTTTGCTTTTAAAACCCAGGGGTAGTATAAAAATGTTTGTTTTTCTTTTGCAATCATCAATTTATAAAAGGGAATTTACAAAGTGATTCCTGGTGAGACGATGCTGCTCGGGGTAAGGGAAAACCAATTCATCAATCGCCTGTCTCAGAACTCGCCTTTACCTGGGACGGGCCAAGTAGATGCCCAGGTACAGGGGAGGGCCTCTCTTCTCTTGCTCAACCCTCAGCTCCCAGGAGGGTCGCACCCTCAGCACCCACCTACCTTAGAACCCTCCTGGGACACCCAGCCCCCTGTCTCTGTGCTGTGGGGTTGCTAGGTTGCCCTCTGCCTCTCACCACCCCCATGCCAGCCCCTGTCCGGCCCCATGGCTCAGGGATCCAACCTTGGGAACCACAGGGACCCACAGCCCCATTCTCCCCCTCCTCCCCAGGCTGGTTCTGTCCAGGTAATTCATCTTGGAACAATGCTTTTGTTTTTTCTTCAGAGATGACAAATTGTGGGATTAAACTGACTGGTGGTTTGGGAAGGGTACGAATGTTACAAATACGTTAAAAATACTCAAGCAGGTTTAAATGGTGCCATTAGCTTCAAAACTAAGCCAGGAATGTACTGGACACTTCGCAAATATTGTGCAGTGAATGAATAAAAATGTCAAACCCTTGAACCAGGGGGCAGGAAAAATGATCACACAATAGCTGAGTTTTAAATCTCTACTTTGGCTTGTTTTCGCTTTAAGAAAAGTGCACACGCCAATGTTAATGTTTAATATCTAGGAACTTACCAGTTTCAGCCTGAGGCTAACTAGAAATATCAGAGACTCCGGGGAGATTTCGTGAAGCGACAGCAGGATAAAGGAAAGGCATGGCTTCCGCCCAAGGGTCTGCAGGGAAATCCCCAGGTGCTGAGTGAACCGCTCTCAGTGATGTTGTTTCCAAAGACTTTTTTCCTTATTTAATTGTTTGTGCTCCTTTGCTTCCTGCTTTATCTTCTCATTCCGTTGCTGTGACTTCTGGCTCCCGTCACCCTCCTTATTTCCTATTTTCTGGGTTCATTTCAGTCCTCCGGGGACTAAATTGCACAGTGCATTTCCGGCTGTGACCTGAGATCCAGGGAGCCCATGGAGGTTGGGAGAGGAATGACAGAGAAGCGGGAAAGCCAGAAAGACTAGAAAGAGGCACTTTGTCCTTGCTCGTCTTCCCACCTCCCACCCGCCTGCCAGCGCCAGGGCCCTGGGGCCTCTCGCAGCAGCCTCAACCCCAGCAGACAGTGGGGCAGCAGCTGGCAGAGTGTTACTGGCCTGGCATCTGATGTGCTGGCCACGAGCCCTGGGTAACTGTGCTCAGAGCCTTTCTACCCCCTAAGGCATTGGTAGGCTCTGCACGCCTCGGCGGGTGCCTCAGTTTCCCTGCTCAGCACCCCAGATCTTGGCCTGGTCTTGAAACCTCTCTTGAGCTGTTGCCTTCTTGGCTGGAAGCCTGACTGGTGACTTGGCATCCTCAGGCTCCCCCCCCCACCCCGCCCCTGGCCAGCCCAGCCCCGGCCTGGGCCTGCTCCAGCGTCCCTCAGGGCAGTTCTTTTCCAAAGTCCTTTTAAATGTCCCCTTGACCCCAGCAGGCTAATCTAGGGTTCTGAGGTCCCTGTGCATCTTAGACCCAGGCCCATTGTGTGTGGTGTGTATGTGTGTATGTGTGTGTGTGTGTGTATGCGTGGTGTGTGTGTGTGTGTGTGTGGTGTGTGTGTGTGTGTGT